>NC_056749.1:483867497-484004997 GCF_019279795.1 Protopterus annectens | reverse complement strand
GATTCACACAGTCTCAAAAAAGTGTTAACAGTAGAGTTAATAGGTGGAGTAAAAGTGCTGGGCTGTCTCAACTCCTTGTTCTGTGGAAGTTAGAATTACCATATAAATTTTTACGTGACAGATTCCTACCTTATAAAATCAAGTCAAGAATAAGTTCCTGTACTCGGTACAAATGTTAAGCCATTATCAAGAACATATTGTTCATCTGCAGAAAAAAAGTAATCAGTTGTATTATAAATAATGCTGTTAGTATCACCAGTCAAGTGGATATTCACCTCTTCTTTGCCTCTCTGTGCTTCATATGGCTCTGTCTCCACTCGCCGTTCTTTTTGACTGGTACAGGCAGTGACAGAAAAGAACCCTTTCCCATCTCAAAAACTTTCGATTGTGCTCCTTTTTCTTCATACTCTTGAGTACTGTTAATACCATTGCTGGTAGTTCCTTCCCTTTTTCCTTTTGTACTGTTCTAGTACTTCTAATTACCATCACTGGTAATTCTTTCCCGTTTTTTTCTTTCCTTTTTCTCTAGAAAAAAAAAAATTTTTTTTTTTTTTATTATTTAGTTGGACTTAGCTTTTATCTGGCTTTAAGAAATGTGTGGCGTTTCGGCATAAATTCCCCAGTTCAGGTGCACACACTGAGTGTATTTATTATCTATGGCCTAAACACCTAGACATTGAATATGACTTATGCAAGGGCTTCAGCTCCAGAGCTCTTATAGATAGGAAAAACAAACTGATCCTCAGGGGCTTACTTATCTCTGAATTTTCCTCAGTGATTGCTGGGATCGAAACCCCCAAGAGTCAAGAAAAAAAAAGGGTGACTTTTTGGCCAAAGAGTCTCATAAGAGATCCCCAGAATACCCTTCTGCTTCGACTTCAGCTCCATCTTCGAAACCACTGACTAAACTTGCGAGAAAGTCAGATCCGAGTGTGTTAGTTAAGAGCTGAAAGATCTCCACAGATCTATTCTCCCCCTTTGATATCGGAGCTGATCACTTCCAGGCTTCTGTCACCTTTTTTTGAAGACTCTCCCTGTCATCATTCAAGATCTTCTTCTACTGCTTCCTGTCTTTGGTCTTCCAGAAGCCTTTCAGAAGCAGATTTGGATAGGATGATGAGGAGATGTTCTTTGTGTTTCACTGTTGCAGTCATCACATTTCAGTTATCTGCCTGCAGGTAGCCCTCAGCCGGCCTGAATACCAGAGTCTTCGTATTTCTGCATCGGGTGCTGTCTTTTCTTCCATGACGTTAGGTCATCAGGGGTATAAAACATGCAGCCAACGCCATTACATCAGTCTTTCTTGCCGTGCCGTGCCCAAAGCAGAAACAGTTTGCAAGTGCTGGTCAGCCGTCACCAGAAATTTTCATTTTCGATTTTCAGACTCAAAGTCTTCATAAAAGATAATTACCCCGTTGGGGATCCTTTTTCTTGCTCCAACCGATGTCAGTAAAAGTTAACAATTGTCTTGCTTGTGGAAAGCAAATATCTCAGAGAGATTTTCATTCTTACTGCATCCCCTGTTTAGGCCCAAAACACGATGTCCCTCGCTGTCAGTTTTGTGCCTTTTTCAACCTCTGAACTTTTCGTTGTCGGGCTATTTTTGCAGCCAATTATTTTTGTACTCGATCTCAGTACTCCAAAATGGCTTGTTTAAGCCATCCGACTACCGATCTTCCGAAAAAACGTAAGATAAAGACAGAGACAGACCGCATAGGTCCAAAACTGCCGACAAAGCTTCCATTAAGCTAGTCGCCAGTCCGCCGGTAGTCAGTGAGGCGCTTTCGCAGCCCCTGATAGCCGCTACTTCAGATTCTCAAGCCTCTACTGAGACCCATTCTGAGTCCGGTATGCCGTGAGATGCTTCTTCGACTATGGAACCTGCAGATGTCTCTACCTTGGATGGGTCCACAGCCGCTGTGCAGGCACCGGCTTCTGAGGGTGTATTCAGGCCTACAGACATTCATTTTAAAGCGACGCCATCGTTTCCATCCAGAAGTTCCGAATCCCTCAGGCCAAAAACTCACACTACGCCTAGAAAACCGATGACCAAACCGCAGGCTCAGGCCCATATGCCTCAAAAACATGCTTAGAATGGCTGAAGACCTTATTACCTTAATTAGGGGAAGCCAGCCTTCCCCCTCTAAGAGACCTAGAACTGAATTTCTTTCTGATTCTTCTGATCAGGAATCTGATATTTCTGATCCTTCTGATTACCAGGAGTTGCCCTTATCTACTTATAAGGATTCTGATGCAGAGGAATGTATTCTCTCTGCTTCCCCTCCAGAAGATTTTTCTTTCGGTGAAACCTTGCATACTCTTAGGGAGCATTTCTGCTGGGAAAGCCAGGATTACTCTGAGTCCAAAAAGAGACTTAGTGAATTCTTACTCCTGCCTCAACACAGGCCTTATGTATCCCTCCTGTTCTGAACATTGTAGATGATGCTTTCTTGGAATCTAGCCTTAGCCCAGACACTTTACCTCCAGCTCCCAGAAAACCTGACAGGTACTACAGAGTACCTGACTCTCACAAGTTCCTCTTCAAGAATCCTTCTGCAGATCCAGAGACCATTTCCCAAGGACCAAAAGGCATCAAGGCTACTGCTGCCAAAAGTCCTACCTCTTCTGATAGAGATTCTAGAGCCTTAGACAGCTGGGGTAAGAATGTATACACTTCTGCTACTTTGGTCATTAGGGCTTTAAATTGCCAATTTCATATATTAAAGTATCAGCAGCATATTATGGGACTTCTTAAACAGAAAATGATGTTGATTCCTGACTGTGCGGAACACAAAGAATTGCAAGATTTAATGCATTCTGCAGAACAAGTTGGTAAACATACTTTGCAGTGTGGTTTTGACGCTTTAGAAGCATCTTTCAGGGCTGCTGTCACTGGGTCTGTACTTGGAAGGCATGCTTGGCTTAAGGAACAAAACTTGCCAGATCATGATAATGCTATATTACTGGATGCTCCCTTAAACCAAGACAGCCTTTTTGGCAACAAAGCAGAAGAAGTCCTCAAAAAGATGGAGGAAAAAGCTAAATCTATGCAAACTGTTAAAGATTTCCTACAAGTACAGCCTCCCAGATTCAGCAGGCATTGGCCTTCAAGGAACTGGTTCTTTCCAGTCCCTTCCAGGCCTTCTCAGTCCAAACCCAGGAACAGCAGACACCTAGGCTACAGTCTCAGGCTACACACAGACCTAAGCAGTGGGGGGCTCCCACTTCCAAAGCAGGAAGTAGTAAGCCACCCCCTATGGAAAAATGGCACAACGACTTAACCTTTACCCTTCCAAGCCCTGAAGATTGTGCTGCATGCAAAAAACTGGGAACTCATTACCCAGGTCAAATGGGTTTTGAACATAGTTTCCCAAGGATACAGATTCCACTTCCACACACTACCAACCCCAAATGGTTGGCCAGACCTACCCTCAAATCAATGGGCAGAGGCTTAACAGCAGGTTCTGTCTCTTCTCAGTATCAGGGCTATTCAACCTGTCCCAGCAGAACAAAGGGGGAAAGGTTTTTATTCAAGACTTTTTCTGGTACCCAGAAAAGACAACTTCTGGCATCCTATCCTGGACCTCTCTATTCTCAACACCTTTCTGGCAGTTCCAAAATTCAAAATGCTAACTCTTCAACAGCTTCTTCCTATGCTAGCCAAGGATGCCTGGCTGGCAAACTTAGACTTAAAGGAAGCTTACCTGCACATCCCAATAAGGGAATCTTGCAGGAAATACCTACGCTTCAGGGCAGGCTCCATGCACTATTAGTTCTCTTCACTTTGGCTTATCTACTGCGCACATGGTATTCACAAAGTGTCTCGCTCCAGTCATTGCATTTTGCAGGCAGAGAAATATTCAAATTTACCCATACTTGGACGATTGTCTGATTCAGTCAGAAAGCCAAGACTTGCTATTACAACACCTGGCATTAATAAAGAAACTTCTAACCTCACTGGAGTACAACATCAATGAAAAGAAATCTTACCTAGTACCCTGCCAACAGATTGTATTCCTGGGAGCAAGCTTGAACACAACTTCCCAGATGGCATTCCTCACTCCGGAGAAACAAGTTTATTTGACAACCTACTTCAAACTATTGGCCACAAAACCCCAGCTATTTGCAAGGAAAATACTGCAAGCCCTGGGGTTCATGGCCTCTTGCATTCTACTAATTCCATATGCAAGACTGCATATGAGGAAACTCCAATGGTATGTAAAAAGCCTATGGTGTCAACATTCTCAGGACCTGAAAACAATGATTTCTATCATTCCTTGTATGAAGACATAGTTCCTTTGGTGGGCAGAGGCCTGCTACCACAACAAGGGACTCCCTTTCACTCTATCCCCTGCCACCCAAACCCTAACAACAGACCCATCAGACTATGCATGGGGTGCTCACATGGCAGGGCAGTGCATTCAGGGCAAATGGAACCCGAGATAGATGCACCTGCATATCAATCAAAAAGAAATGTTAGCTGTACAGAATGCTCTGACAGCCTTCAAAGATCGCATTCTTCCAGGACAACTATTGGTAAAGATAGACAACACGACAGTTATTTGGTACATAAACAAGCAGGGGGGAACCCACTCATACCCTCTCTGCAGACTAGCCATGGCTCTGCGGAACACAGCCTTGAGCTACCAAGTACACCTACAAGCTCAATTTCTGACAGGCAAACTAAATTCATTGGCAGACTACTTAAGCAGAAATCTCATGGACCCACATGAATGGAAACTAGAACCCCAAATATTCAACCTCTTGAGAAACAAATGGGGGACTCCAGAGGTAGACCTGTTTGCCTCCCCTCAGATCTACCAGTTGAACAAATTCTGCACAAGAATTCCCCACAGTCAAGCTTGGAAAGTGGATGACCTGTCCTATACCTGGGAAAGCCTCTTGGTTTATGCATTCCCCCCTCTGCCTCTCCTCTCAAAGGTTCTACTAAAGATCAAATAGGACAAGCCAAAGACAATACTGACTGCACCAGACTGGCCACGCCAGCACTGGTACTCCCTCTTGCGCAGATTGACACTACTGCAACCATGGCACCTGCCTCAGAACCCTTCCCTGCTGTCCCAGCAGGCGGGCCAGGTTCTGCACCCTCCGCTTCAAACCCTGAACCTTGCAGCCTGGCTAATTCCCTGAGCTCTCTTCTAGCATCCCTCAGTAAGCAGGTGCTGGATGTCATTCTGGGGGCAAAGAGGCCTAGTACTAGAAAATCCTATGCTGAAAAGTGGAAAAGATACTGTTCCTGGAGCTAGGCTCAGGGGATGGGCACAACGGTGCCCAGCTTACCTCATATTCTATAGTACTTAACAGAAATGCTGAACAAGGGCCTATCCTTCTCGTCAATTAAAATGCATGTCTCTGCCATTTCAGCACATTATAATACTGAGCCACCCCTCTTCTCTCACTCCTTGCTAAAACAATTCCTTACAGGGGCCAAAAATGTAAGACCCCCTCAGGAGAGCTCCCACTCCAGTCTGTGACCTTAACTTTGTATTGGAAAAACTCACTCTTCCCCCCTTTGAGCCAGCTGCAACAGCAGAGTTGAAATTCCTTTCTTGGGAAATAGCCTTCCTTCTAGCTATAACTTCAGCAAGAAGAGTGTCTGAATTACAGGCCCTCATGGCAGTGGAACCCTTCATTATCTTCCATGAGGACAGGGTTTCCCTCAGGACTAAGCCTTCCTTTATGCCCAAGGTGGTGTCTAGTGTGGCCCTAAATTAGTCTTTTTTCCCTAATCCACAAAACAAAGGGGAACAAATACTGCACTCTCTGGACGTGCACAGACAACTTAGATTTTATTTGGACTGGACTAAGCCTCAGAAAATCTGAACAGCTGCTAGTTGGCTTTGCTGCAGGGGCAGAGGGGAAGGTCACTTCAAAGCAAACCATTTCCAAATGGATAGACCATTGCATTCATTTCTGCTACAAGCACCATGGAAGACCTACCCCACAGGGGATAAGATCACATTCCACCAGGGCTGCATCTACCTCTGCGGCTTTTCTCAGAGGAGTCCCTACCAGGGACATCCTAGAAGCTGCTACCTGGAGCTCTGTACATACCTTCACCAAGCATTACCACATGCCTATCTTTTCTAAATCTAGAGCTGGATTTGCCACTGCAGTCTTGCAGGGCTTAATAGCTGGCCCTAATGCTCTTTAACTTCCTCCTCCCTTCCTTAGCTTTGGGAATCAACCCAAATGTGATAACTGCAACAGTGAAACACGAAGAAAATAGTACAGTTGTGTACACTTACCATAGATGTAGATGTTCGAGTGTATTCAGTGTTGCAGTCCTGGTTACCCTCCCTCCAGCCCCCTGACTTCTCTGGGCTCTACCTTTCCTTCTTATTTGGTATATTTATTTTTTCTGGTGTATTTGTTTTTGATGGGGGTGTACCATACCATGGAATTGCTTCCTATTGTGGGGGCATCTGACATCTGGGGCAAGAAAAAAACTGATGTAATAGCATCAGCTGCATGTTTTATACCCCTAAGACCTGACGTCATGGAAGAAGAGACAGCATCCGATGCAGAAATCCTAAGACTCTAGTATTCAGGCCGGCTGAGGGCTACCTGTAGACAGATAACCCAAATGTGATGACTGCAATAGTGAATACACTCGAACATTTATATGTATAGTAAGTATACACAACTGTACTTTCCTTAGCACACAAATTCAAATGGGACATCTTTCGGCTCCCAACACATTAGGTTCTGAGAACCTCCATATAGCCCCTCTTCTTATCTTAACTCTTCTCTGGTCTGTCCTTTGGTTTTGGAGCTGTTGGATCCAACAGCCTTGGAGTCTTCTTCCTTGGATCCAAAGATATTGGTGTCTTTGACTCAGACGGTTTCTCTAAGCAGTCTAGCCCTGAGTAGCTCGGAGACGGACAACTTTCGGAGCCGTAGCATCATCATGTTGGAGTTGACTCTGAAATTGTCTGAGCTGTCTGTTCCCCTCAAAGCATCAGCATTTGACAGCTTGGCTCTGTCTCCCTCCTTTAATGGTTTTCCTGCGGCCCAGCAGGAGCCGACAGTCCGTGGACCTGCTTTGGCTGATCAGTTGGTTTCTGCTTCTCCTAGGCACTCTACGTTTGAGGTAGTGGAGAGAGTATTCTCTATCCCAATAATTCAGACAGTTCTGCCCTCTTCAAATATGACTTCCCTGTCTCATTTGATTTTGCATCCAGAACCTCTTTCATCCACTGTACCAGGACAGCCATCCCGAACCAGTCTCCAGGCTACCCAGCAGGGTGTCATTATCTCTTCCGATACCTCCCTGGAGCATCCCACCAAGGAGGTCCTTAGGAAGAGAATGTGCAAAAGGAGCCAGTTAGACTCTCCACAAGAGTCCGTCACTGAAGACAGTGATTTTGATGAGGGGGAAGGGTCCCCAGATCACCACCTGATGATTTCTCCTTTGGAGACATCTTAGAGCTCCTCAAAGAATGAGGTGGTTGGTCCCCTGATAACCCTTCCCAGGAGTAATCAGTGTTTCTGGAGGCCTTTGGGTCTGGCCCATCTACCTTCTGGGTGGCTCAGCCCACTAATGAGCGCATAGATTTAGTCTCTCAACAGACGTAGAAAGAACCAGACACAGTTGAGCCTATACTCAGGAGATTAGACAAGATCCTTACTCCACTTAAAGAGATCCTTACTCCACCTAAAGATTGATCACACCTGAGTAAAGGAGTTCCTTTTGATGCTATGGTTGTCACGGCAGCCACGAGAAACGAACTGGTAGAACAAAGTTCTTCTGTCCATTCCCCTAACAGGGAGTTTAGGGCACTGGGCAGATTTAGAAAGTGTGTCTGTGCTTCAATGACCATCGCTCTTAGGTCGCTGAATTAATTGGTATATTTCACAAGACTTCAGAGAGATTTGATCAAGGAGCTTACTAAATCTCTGTCTGGGGTAATATTTTCTGAGGAAGGAAGTACCATTTCCTTGCAGTTGGCTAGCCTTCATTCTCTTTCTAATTTGTCCATGAGGCTTATCTCACATGCAGCAGAAGGTAACTCATGGGCAGCAGGTTCAGGGATTTCCATTAGGAGACATACCTGGATGTGATTATGTAATTTTGCGGAACTCTTCAAATCTTCTTTCTTCAGTGCACCTTTTGACAAAACATCGTTATTTGGCCCCAGAATGAAAGACACACTCTGTAGGTGAGAACAGGAAGGGAAAATTCTGTCTGCTGTGGGCATACGTTTTTCTATTCCTCAATAGTCCTTTTCTGGAAACCAGTGAGGTGGTAAAAAGATGTGTATGTGACGCCTGTGCCCTGGCCCAGGAATCAAGGAACCTCAATCCTCACCACTAACATCAGAAAGGGCGTCTCATATGAGAGGAAAGGATAACTACACACAGTAAAGTGCAATTTTTCTGAAGAGCACACAGAGATCGTACTCAGTCCGGGGCTGGTCGCTGCCTTGTTCCCGAGGTCCCCAATAAGACTCCCCACTGGCATAGCTGTAGGGTCCAGATCTCAACTTAGTGGGCAAGCTAAAACCTGTAGCACCCTATCTGTCCAACCAGTGCTTTGTGTCCCTGCCCAAGTAGCTGACACACACACACTTTGAGATAAGAGTTTACACGACCACACAGACAATTCTGGGGAAGGCTGGCCCAGGTTCTCCAGCTGTGCCCCTTTTACCCAGACTATACGGTAGTACCAGCTGCCACCACCCGCTAATAATTATCAGCTACTCAAAGGCCCTTAAAAGGGTGTCCAATTATTATTGTGCAATATTATTATCCAATTGGTAGATGTGACTAAACAGTCAAAGCTTATTTGGAGCGACCTGGACAGTAAACTCTATAAATATGCAGTGTACTCTAGAGCTTAAACTATCTCTACACAAAACCAGACACAGTTAAAAGGTTTTAAAATATTTAATAATAAATAATTAAAACCACAAAACAATACTTTCTACTATACAGTGCTAGTCAAATGTTCAGAGATCAAACAGAAATACTTAAAATAAATCAGTAGTACAGTTCTGACATCACAGAAAAACACCTAGTCTAATTTTTCTAATTTCTACTTATTCCTGAAGAAAAAACACTTCTGAAATAACTTATTTATAGAGCAAGGCAGAGTGCTGTGATTTGGATAGTCAAGTTAAAAATGCTTAATAATGTCTGCTTCTCACTGTCTAAATTGCTATTGCAGTTCTGATAAACATTACATCATCCTTTACACTTTCCTGTGTTCCCAGGTTGACAGAAACTGCATTTACATTATTTTACACTTAGAGCAATAAAGGACATTCCACATGTAAATTCTGGTCATTAGCTTTAGCCTTAAAACAATAGGCAGGATGCTTACTCTAGACTCATCAACTCCAAATTCTAACTTCAAAGGAACAGACAAAGAAATTTTAATTTCAAAGGACCAACAAGAAATGCTTGATTTAGCTTTCTTTGTTTTATGCTCAACATTTCACAGTATTTACAAATGATGGAATTATGTACCAAATTCTATTTGACTAGGCTGGCAGCCTTCACCCATCTCTACCAGTCCTCACAATGTGGTTCAAGAAATCTCAGGGTCCCTTTCATAATCCACATGGAGATAGTTACCCCAGGGACAGAGGGGGGGATTCAAATAGAAGAATCGGCTCCCACAGCAGAGGTGGTCCACATAATCAGGTATCTAGAGATTCCTTCTCAGAGCTCCTGAATAGAGTCCCAACTCTCTGTCAGGACTTATCTATCCCTGCACCAGACAGCCTGGCTAGATATCACAAAAGATTCATGGGTGTAGAGGATTATATCCAGAGGTTATATCATACCATTTTCCTAACCCCCGCCATCAGTTTCAAAGAAAATCCCCAAAGTTTCAACCGGTTAGAGAGAAGCAGCTTCTCTAGAAATAAGAAGGTTGATAGAAAAAAGAATCATCCTAGAGGTCCCCCAGACCAGAGAGAGTCTGGAATTCTTTATAGTGCCAAAAAGACAGGGGATTTGAAACTAATTTTGGATGTCTGCAAACTAAATCAGTTGGTTCAGTACACCAAGTTCTGGATATTCACGGTTCAGTCCATTCTGCCATTTCTGCACAAAGATGACTGGATGTGCTTGATAGATCTTCAAGATGCGTATTATTATTTCAAAAAGAACAGGTTACCCAGAATATATCGAGGCTTCTGGCTGGGAGCTAGTCATTACCAGTTCAGAGCGCTGCCTTTTGGTCTCACCACAGCCCCCAGGGTGTTTGCCAAGTGCATGGCAGTTGTAGCAACTCACCTGAGACTGCTGGGATTCAGAGTGTTTCCATACCTCTCTGGAGGACTGTTTCCTCACTGCTCCAACCAGGCATCAATTAATTCAAGCAAGGAACTACTTACTCCAACTGTGCTCTCTTCTGGGGATATCTGTCAATTACAACAAATCTGAGCTCACTCCAGCTCAAAATTTGGAATTCATTGGTGCTCACTTCAATACAGCCACTCATATAGCTTCTCTTCCTCTTTCTTGGATGCAAACTATTCAATTCCAGGTCAAAAAGATAGTGCAAAATTCTTCTGTCCAAGCGTATCTGATACTCCAATCCTTGGGATCCATATTAGTGGCAATCACTCTTGTACCTTTGGCAAGGTTCCATATGAGAATCCTTCACTGGACACTTGCAACTCAATGGTCTGTTCTCCAACACCCATTATCTAGTCCAGTCATATGATAATCCTTCAGAGGACACTTGCAACTCAATGGTCTGCTCTCTTAACACCCATTATCCAGTCCAGTCAAAATAACTCAAGCTTGCAAGAATTACTTCTTTTGGTGGATCCACTCCATTCAAATACAAAAAGGCTGTCCCTTTGTCCTCCCTCAATCCAAGGCCACAGTGTCCATGGAAGCCTCTCAGATCCGTGGGGGGGGGGCACTTCTTGGGAAGGACTGTCCAAGGCACATGGTCCCCTGAACAGGCTAGCACGCATGTCAATGTCTTGGAGATGAGAGCTGTCCTCCTAGCATTGCATTCTTTCCAAGACACTCTCCAACCAGGACTATTGTGATTCAGATGGACAGTATGTTGGTGGTCTGGTGGATCAACAAATAAAAGGGAACCCAATCTTGTCCTCTTTGTCGAGAAGCTGTGAGAGTATGGCAATTGGTGATCTCCACCAGTTGCTTTCTGATATCAATGCTCACCTTGGGGAAGTCCACTGTGGTTGCAGACAAGTCTATTCTGATGCCACAAGTGGTCTCACAACATTAACGTGGCAGACATGATTTTTCCATAGATGGAGCCAACCATGCTGCAACCTTTTCGCATCGCCCCTCAACAAGTGCAGCAAGTTTTTTTGCGATGATCCCCCCACTAGAGGAGTCACCAAGGGATGATGTACTTCGTGATTGGTCCTCCGGTCTCCTTTATGTTTATCCCCATTATCCGTCATTCCCATATTTCTCCAGATAGCATCTCAATTGAAGAGCACAGTTATCCTCATTACCCCCTACTGACCTCGTCAGATCTGGTTACCCTTCCTTTGGTCTCATCCTCTTTATCCACCCTGGATTCTGGATCCAATTTCAGACCTCCTGTCTCACCCGACAGGCACGAGTCACATGACTCATCTCGACATGTCAGGCCTCAAGTTGACTGCATGGTTTCTCCAGTTCCCCTGATTGTGAGACAGCTCAGGCTCTGTTCCCCCATCAGTCATATGTATCTTGTTATCTTCCCACAAAGCTTCCACTATGAACATTTACAAAAGTAAATGGAAAAGGTTTGTTTTTTGGGCCCACAAAAAGAATTTAGCTTCCTTTTCAGCACCTATCTCTACTTGATTTTTTGCTACTATTTTCACTGAGGGTGCCAGCTCCTCAGCTATCAGTGTACCATTAACAGCTGTCTCAGGTTTTCATATTGGTGCAGATAATTATACTTTAGCTTTTTCTAAGCTTTGTAAAGCCTTTCTCAGAGGAATCTACCTACTTGGACCTCCTTTAAAGGATTTGACTCCTATGTCTGAGTCATATTGGTAAATGTGGTCCAATGACCTGAGTGCACAGAGTAACAGATCCTAGCCCCTGATAAGCAACTGACCTTAATTTCTCTTTACTCAGCCTGGTGAGAGGGACATCAATGTGTCTCACGATGGAGTCTCCAATGACTAGAATGTTGGATTGTGTGGTGACTTGCCTTATGGGCTTAGAGGTGGAGGCTGCATGAGCTGTAGCTCTTTATGTTGATGTGGGTGTTGTTTTGAAAAAGTGCATGTCGGGCTGCTGAGGGCAATTGTTACGTGTACTTCATCTAGGAGGTCCTTGTGGTTTAGGAAGGTTACATTTAAGTGCCTCAGCATATGCAGGTCTATTTGTCTGCTTTGAATTTTGCGTGATGGGTGCAGTGTGTGTACTACTGACAACCTTATTGACATTAGGAGTAGTTTTATGTGAAAGCTTTGCATCCAATGACATTGTGTAACTACATCTCTCACATACCATATCAGTTTGTTTGAGAATTAACTCTTTGTCAGTAAACATGAGGCAATTTCTACTTTGCCTCAGGATGCCCATATCAGCAAGCCAGTAACAGGGACAGTAGGAAAGTTTGTATCCATGGCAACAGACCCTTTTTATTGGTTAGACAGATGGAGTGAGATTATCAATCACTGTTAGGAATATCTGGTTTGCAACTATGTGGACAGTGCTTGTCACTGTAGACTAATTATCCTGTATGCAACTAGGTACTGGAGAAATTTAAATGTTGCTTTTACCGGAAAAATGTCACTCAAGGTGTCTGAGTCTGTACAGAGCACTGCCAAACACCTGAGGGGAAACAAATATGTAGACCTAGAAAATTTAAGGATGAAGTATTTAGGTTCATAGGTTGGTACTAGGCTATCGGCCGTAGGGCCGATACAAGCCTAGCCATAACAATTCCCTGGATATTTCTTCCCACAATATTTACTTCTCTGGACCCCTGTCTAGCAGGGCGACTGACATAATCCCCGGGGTGAATTTCCTATCTCCCATCCAATCATCAAGGTTCTTTTTGAAGAGGGCCAAGGAGGCGCTCTGCTTAACATGTATGGGCAGTCTATTCCAGAGTATGAGGAGTCTCTGGGTCAGGAACCTATCCGTCCAGCATGTTTTGTTCATTGTGATGACAAGGTTTAGATCCCTGTAA
Source organism: Protopterus annectens (assembly GCF_019279795.1). Lineage (NCBI taxonomy): Eukaryota > Metazoa > Chordata > Ceratodontiformes > Protopteridae > Protopterus > Protopterus annectens. Next base: position 483,991,841 of record NC_056749.1, on the reverse strand, counting down.
CGTGTGGCTCTGAGGGATTGGGATTTCTTTAAGTGGATCATGTCCAACAGCTCAGGGTTTGACATGACTTTGTATGTTAAGCAGAGATCGCCTCTGAGTAGAAGATATGCCATAGAGTATAGCTGGAGTTTTTTTAGACGGTCAGCATATGTCATCTACTTTAGGCCTGTGATTCTTTTAGTGAAGTATTTCTGTGGCCTTTCCAGCTGTTGCAGATGTCTTTTGAGGTACATACCAAACGGGGCATTATACTCTATAATGGGTCTAATGAGGGATGAGTACAGTGGGACAATGACCTTCTTTTTTCTGGATGAAAAGCCCTTAGGGATGAGGTGTGCCACATAGAAGGATTTCCTGACTGTTGTGACGATGTGGTTATCAAAAGTGAGACCACTGTCCACCTGTGTCCCTAAGTCTCTCATCACACTTTCGATGTTTAGTGTACTGCCACCTGTGTGGTAATTCATGGGTGCATGATTTTTTTCCAAAGGGGATAACTATACATTTCTTGGCATTAAGCTTGAGCCCATGGCTCTGGCACCAGGCATCTGTTTCTGTAAGGCCCTTAGGTAGAATATCCACATAATTTGGGGATTCAATAATGACTCCCAGTTTGCAGTCATCTGCGAACTTTGTTAGCCAGAGTCCCTTAGTGTTGGCCTGTACTTCAGAGAAGTAGATGCCAAACAAGAGTGGTCCCAGGACTGAACCCTGAGGTACTCCACTTGTCACTTGTCTGGAGCTGGATTTGGAGTCGGCTACTTTTACAGTCTGGGTTCTGTCAGTAAGCCAGTTGGGAACCCATCGAGTGACGTAGGGATTTATGCCCAGCTTAGTAAGTTTATCTATGATTCCAGAGTGGGGGATGGTGTTGAGGGCCTTGGCGAGGTCCAGATAGGCTGTGTGGACCGCCTTACCCTCGTCCACAGCTCTGGAGACTGATTCGAAGAAGTCAGTCAAGTTCAGGAGACAAGATCGGCCCTTCACAAACCCAAACTGGGTGGGGTCCAGTGTTTGAAGGTTGCCAATGTCTTTGTTTATAAGTTCCATGATAATGTGTTCCATGCCCTTGCAGTTCAGGCTCGTCACACTGATGGGACGGTAGTTCCCGGGATTCAAGGTGGATACCCCCTTGTGGAGTGGGATAACTGTAGCTGTGCGCCACTCAGTGGGCACGAAGCCTGAGGTGAGGCTATGATTAAACATGACACTTAGGTGAGGTGCCAGTTCATTTTGTAGTTCATGTAGTACACAGCCTGGGATGTCATCTTGTCCCATGGATGCTGTATTCTTAGCTTTGGAGAATGCGGTTTCTACCTGTGTGGCCATGATTACCGGAATTTCGCAGTCTTTTGGTATTGAGATGGGCCCTTTAGGGGGTGAGAGGGGGGTGAAGTTGGCACTAAATCGATCTGCCAGAATATTGGCAATATCCTTGGGATCAGTATATTTAATGCCATTCTGTTGAAGCTCAGAGCAGATAAGGGACTTTTTTGCATCCTGGGATTTTCCTCTTTTCTGCAACAGTTTCTTCCTTCTGTTGTATAGTTTGTTTATAGCAGGGGACCACCAGATTGGCTTTCTTTTTTTAGAGGAGAGCATCTTGGTTCTATTTGGGATGGCACAATTTATACATGAGTGGATGTGCTCGTACAGTGCCTTAGTGTAGGATTCTGCAGTCATACTTTCAGAGCCCATCTGCATGGGTGTTATGAAGTTTGTCACTTTTGACTTCAGTAGCATGAAGTTGGCTTTGGAGAAGTTTTTTAAGGAGGTTTCCTTACTGGGGGGTGAGATCTGGATGTCAAGGGTGATTTGCTTATGGTCAGACCTGACCAATGAGGGGGTGACCACTGGTGTGGAGTATCTATCTCCCATGTTGGTAATGACCAGGTCTAGGATATTCGAGCCCCTGGTGGGACAATGGATTAGTTGATCCAGGGCGTTGGAATTTAAATTCCAAGAACCGTTGGGAAAAGGAGTTGGTACCCTAGTAGTTTTCCCAGTTAATGGCAGGGTAGTTGAAATCACCCAGTATTAGGGTGTTTGGTTGTATCTTAAATATATTCCAGTATGTTTAGAAAGGTGTAGTGACAATCTTGGGGCATGGTGGGGGATCTGTAGCAAGCTACAGTTTGGATTGCAGTATTACCTAGTGTTAGTTGCACCTGTAGAATTTCAGATGCATTGTGTTGGGCAACTATCCTGGAAGTGTGAATATCCGTGGTGAATATGGATACTCCCCCACCTTTAGTATTTCAGTCTTGGTTATGTGGCTGAAAAGTGTGGTAAGAGTTTTAGCCTGGTATTGCAAGGGTGCTCTCTGGAGCCTTGAACCAAGTCTCAGTTACTGCACAGATATCGATGTTCTCCATTTTTAGGAGTGCCTCGAGATAGTGCTTTTTGAGGTTTAGACTTCTAGCATTGAGTAGCATTACCTTCAGATTTTGCATGGTTGTATCTGTTACGGTGGTGGTTTTGTCTTTTGAACCTTGCCGAAAAAAGGCACTATAGGGGTGGCAAGAGCTTTAGCCAGTAACCTGAATCCCAGGGTGACAGGTGCAGACCATCTCTGGCAAAGCATCGTGGTTTGTTGATCATGTCTTCCCAGGCAGAGAGATACTGGATCCCCTTTGAATGACACCAGAAGCTTAGCCAATTGTTGAAGTCAATCATTTTGCCTTATACTGTGGTATCATTTTGGGCGAAGGCAGGATGCTACTCAGGACTAGGGTTATACCTGCCTGGGCCACATGATCCGAGAGCTTTTCCATGTCTCTTTTCATGTAGTCCAGGGAGATATGTCTCAAGTCATTCACTCCAGCATGGACAATGACAGAGCCGTATTTGTCCTTGTGGAGTGACTTGAGTGCATGCATTATGTGGCGGATCCTGGCACCAGACAAACAGCTGACTGTAATTTTCTCCTTGTTCAGCCTGATGAGTGGGACATCAGTGTGCCTGACTATGGAGTCACCTATGACTAAAGTGTTAGGTACATTGTCTTGCCTTAGAGGCTGTTGTTGGGTGGCACACTGGTGTTGTGAGCTATGTGCCACTTTGGTTGTGACTGGTATTTGTTTGCGTTTCAGCTGCGGAGGTCCTTGTTGCTTGGGCAGGTTAATGCTAAGGGCCTCCGCATATGTCGGTTTAATGTTACTATCTGTGGGTGTTGCTGGTGTGGGTTTTGAAGGGCTATGAGTTGCTTGAGGTGTAGTGCAGGTGTTTACCTTCTCCTCTTGACTGTCTAACACAATCTTGGCCGGAGAAAGCTTTGCTTCCAGATTGACTATGTAAGTGCATCTCTCGCAGGTAGTAGTGTTGGGTGGTAGGAGGAGAGGGTTGTCTCTGTACATGAGGCAGTTGCCGCATTGCCCCAGTATGCCCAGATTCACCAGGTGGACAGGAGAAATCACTGGAATCTGACCCTTGGACATGCCTGTTTAGGTTCATTTTTTTGTAAAGTATAAGAGCTGATGTTAAGTTGTCAATCTCGCCCTCATTCTTGCTGGATGGGTTCGGAGCCGATCCTTGGCTCCGACTCGGCACTTGCTAAGCTCGAGAGTCACTTTTACCAGCTCGAGGCAGCCCCATATCCCATGATGCAAGGCGGTAAATACCCAGATCTCGTTTGCCGCTTCGCTGATGAGGTACTCCTTTTACCAGCTCTTGGTAAGTAATTTGTTATTCAAATATTAGTTACCCCATCCCTCTTTTTCTCACATATTTTAGTGTATTTGTCACTTTTAGATAGTTTTAGGGTCTCTAGCTCCTAGTTACTGTTTCCCTAGTTATTTTTACTTAGTTGGGCCTTCAATCCTCTCCCATCCCTTCCTGTCAGGGCGTGTGTGTGAGTTTATTTTTCTCCCTTTTTAAGTTAATTTTTCTGAATCTGGGACTGTGTGAGTAGTGTGTTTGTGTTGTTCTCACTATGTCCAAAGAACCGAGGGTCTCAGGCTTCAAGAAGTGTGACTCGTGCTTTCAGAAGATGTCTCTGACAGACGGTCACACTTCTTGTATCTATTGCCTGGGACCTCTCCACCTGCAGGACTCCTGTGCTATTTGTCACTCTTTCAGCCAGAGAGTCCTGCAGGAAAGGAGAAATAAATTAATTTTAAGAGGACTACTTAAACCAGAGGGCTCCCCGGCCAAGTCTGTTTCGGGTCAGCCCTCTAAGACCTCCAAGGCCCAGGCTTCTGTTACTAAGCCTCCGGCCATGGCTCCGACTCCTTTGGAGTCGATGTCATTTTGACTAAATCTTCAGTGCCGATACTTTGACTGATACTTTGGTGTCGGCTCCGACCGGCTCCGACCACCATGTATCTAAGAGTTCGGTATCGGCGCCGGCCGGCTCCGATACCATTATTTCCTTGCCTGTGTCGGCTCCAGCTGGAGCCGACACATCTTTGACCAGGCGTGGAGCCGATAAGTTGTCGGCTCCTTCTGGAACCGAGGGTTCATCGGCTCCGATGGCTTCGAGGAAGAGATCCAGGTCTCCCTCTTTGGAGCCTATACTTTCGGGTCCGACCTCCCCTCTTCTTTCGGAACAGAGCCGATCATCTAGGTCTTCCAGGCTCTCAGACCATGATTTGGAGAGAGTGGTATGCAGATTGTTAAAATCACAGGCACTAGCCCAGATGCTTCATAGTCCGTCTCAACAGACGACTACTAGTCCACACCCTCTTCAAATTCCTCCTTCGACTCTCCTCCAGAGCTCGGAGCCAGAGTCTATTGGAATAGTCACTGCTGTGGCTGCGGGGCAGATACCACCCCTTTCTGCCCCTTCAGCTTCTACTCTTATCTCCTCCTTGAGACCTTCCTTGGAGGGATCCGGCGGTCGGGCTTCTCTGGTCTGCTCCGAGGGGGCAAGTGGCATCGGACCCTTGTCCGACCCTGCTCTCCCCCTCGGGGCTTCGGCCTTGGTGAGCTCGGCTCCGACATCTGCCTCGGAGCCTTCCATTTCGGTGGGCCCGGGAGCCCCCGTTTCTTCAGAACAGGGTCTCTCGTATCTCCCTGGGAGGGGAGCCTTCGAGGTGATAAGGAGTGTGCTGGCCCCCGGGCTCAGTCAGCAGTCTATTCCCTTAGCTCCTCCCTCTATGGTGCCTGTAGATGTCTTTTCCCACTCTCTTGCTCCCGGACCGAGAGATCCATCGCCTCAGGTTTACCCACTGGGAAGAACTCCCTCTTCCGAGGATTCTCCTGATCCGTCAGGAGATCCTCCGCGTAAGAGGACCTGTAAGAGGAAGCACCTAGACTCACCTGAGTCTACCACTTCAGATACTGACTTGGATGAGTTGGAGGGGTCCCCAAGATCCCCCTCTGAGGATGTCTCTTTTTCAGACATCCTAGAACTCCTAAAACAGAGGGGAAACTGGCCCTCCATTAATCCCTCCGAGGATGAGTCGGTATACCTAGAGGCTTTTGGATCTCGACCCTCCACCTCCTGGGTGTCTCCGCCTTTCGACCCCCTCATGGAGGTCATAGCTCGGAAGGCGTGAACATCTCCTGATTCCGTGGAACCAGTTCCCAGGAGGCCTTCTAAATTTATTACAGCCCCTTCCGAGAAACAATTTCTTACAAAAGGTGTCCCTGTTGATGCCATGGTGGTGGCGGCCGCCACCAAGAAGGAACTTGCAGATCCTTCCGTACCAGTCCATCCTCCTAACAAGGATTCTAGGACCATGGACAGGTATGGTAAGCGGATGTTTTCCTCAGCGACTTTTGCCATGCGTTCGCTGAATTATTTATGTCACTTCACCAGACTTCAATGGGACATACTTAAAGAATTAGGTGAAGTAGTACAGGATCCTTCAGCTGCAGGGGCTCAGGAGAAGATTGCTTCTCAGCTAGGAATCCTTAACTCCATAACCAACTCCTCCATGCGGCTAATTTCTTATGCAGCAGATGGAGCGAGTAGAGCTGCAGGGACAGGAGTGGCTCTCAGACGTCAGTCCTGGATGCGGCTCTGTAATTTTGCAGACCCCTTTAAGGCGTCCTTCACAAACTCTCCCTTTGATGGGTCAACATTGTTTGGTCCTCAGGTGAAGGATACGTTGACCAGGTGTGAGCAAGACGGCAAGACTCTTTCTGCCATAGGAGTCTGCTTTTCCACCCCTTCTAGGCCTTACCCCAAAGGACAGAAGGGGGGAAAGATGTGGTTCCGAAAATCTCAGGGAGTCACGCCGGACACACGTGGTCAGTTTACCCCTAGAGGCAGAGGGGTAATAACACAGACGCCCTAGGGGCAGAGGGGGTCCGCAGAACCAGGGCAGCAGAGAGCCCCTCTCTGACAAGCCCTTCCAGCATCCCTGAGGTGTTGCCCGACTCTCCACCCTTGGAGGCAGTCGGGGGAAGATTATCGCTGTACCCAGAAGCCTGGCTTTCCCTTTCGCAAGACAAATGGGTACAGTCGATCATATCCGAGGGGTACAAGATTCCTTTCGAGGAAAGTCCCTTCCCTCACAAAAATTCCCTTCCAGACGTTCCACCCGGTCTAAGGGAAATTGCAAAATTAGAAGTATCAAAGCTTCTACAAAAAAGGGCCATTCAGCCAGTTCCAACAGACCATTCAGAGCCCGGAATCTACTCAAGGTTCTTTTGGTTCCCAAAAGACAGGAGATTGGAGACCAATATTGGACCTCAGCAGACTCAACAAGTCGGTGAAAAAGACAAGATTTCGGATGGTCACACTTCAATCGATTTTGCCCTTCTTAGGCAAAGACAACTGGATGTGCTCAATAGACCTTCAGGATGCGTACTATCACATAAAAATCCACAGACGCTCCAGAAGGTTTCTCCGGTTTCGGCTGGGGTCCAGTCATTTTCAATTCAGAGCCCTGCCCTTTGGTCTCACTACAGCCCCCAGAGTGTTCACCAAATGCATGGCAGTGGTCACGGCTCACCTGAGACGCCAAGGATTCCAGGTGTTTCCGTATCTCGACGACTGGCTCCTCTCAGCCACCACCAGGCATCAACTTCTCCAAGCCAGAGATTACACCCTAAATCTCTGCACTTAGTTAGGAATTTCGGTCAACTACGAAAAATCCTCCTTATTGCCCTGCCAATCTATTACTTTTATAGGCGCAAATTTAGACACTGCTCGGATGTCAGCAAACCTAACAAGCCAGAGAATCCTAGATATCCAAAACCATGTGCGGATCATCCTTGCCAGCAAAAAGGTGCAAGCCAGACTGGTCCTGAAAGTATTGGGCCTCATGGCAGCTGCCATTACTCTTCTTCCTTTGGCCCGTTTTTACATGCGTCTCCTTCAATGGATGTTGTTCACCCAATGGTCCTACCAACAGCTTCCCATGCGTCACCAGATCCTGGTGACACAAACTTGCAAAAACCATCTATCCTGGTGGATTTCTTCTCCCCAAGTCCATCAGGGCAGACCCTTTGTTTTCCCGGCCCCGGTAGCCACAGTCACTACGGACGCCTCCCTGATCGGGTGGGGGGGGTCATTATCAGGGCAGGATGGTTCATGGGACGTGGCAACCATTCGAATACCACCTGCACATAAATGTCCTAGAGATGAGAGCAGTGCTTTTAACGTTGCAAGCCCTCAACGACTTTCTTCCCTTAAGAACGATTGCAGTTCAAACGGACAACATGTCCGTAATATGGTACATCAACAAGCAGGGCGGAACCAAGTCCTATCCCTTGTGTCGAGAGGTTCTCAGACTTTGGCAATGGGCGATCTCCTCTCATCGGTTTCTGGTAGCAACGCATATCCCTGGGAGAACCAACATTTTAGCGGACAGATTGAGCAGAGCTATACTCATGCCTCACGAGTGGTCTCTCAAGCAATCTATAGTGGAGGAGATTTTTCAGAAGTGGGGCCGCCCATGTTGTGATCTTTTTGCTACTCCCCAAAACAGCAAATGCCCAGTCTTCTTCTCTCTCTTCCCACTTCCGGGCCATCCCCCCAGAGACGGTCTTACCCAAGATTGGCCCCAGGGACTTCTTTATGCCTTTCCTCCCTTTCCATTGATATCACAGGTACTCCAGAAAGCTACCGTTTTGAGAGCCAAAATGATTCTCATTGCCCCGTATTGGCCTCGACAAATTTGGTTTCCGTTCCTTCATCGTCATCTTTTGGTGCAGCCTTGGCATCTGGACCCAGTGCCAGATCTTCTGATCCACCAATCGGGTCAGCTGCATCGGTCCATTCCTTCTCTCAACCTCACAGCTTGGTTGCTCCACTTCCTTCCTTAGCCAGGCTTCCTATGATCTCTAACCCGTTAGGGATATCATAGTAGCTTCCTTAAATCCTCTACTAGAAGGATTTACTCTAGCAAGTGGAAACGTTTCTCCCTTTGGGCGAAATCGAGGAACATAGATCCCTTTACTGCCCCTGTTCATGCAGTTTTGGATTTTCTAGCGGAAATCTTTCACTCGGGTTCTTCATCTTCCACGGTCAAAGTTCAGTTGGCTGCAATCTCGAACTTTCATGTCGGATTTGCAGATCACAACATTATGTCCCACAAGCTTTGTAAAGCTTTTCTGAAAGGAATTTTTCTCCTGAAACCTCCTGTCAGGAGTCCTCCTCCACAATGGGACCTAAATCTAGTGCTGACATCCTTAATTCTTCCTCCTTTCGAGCCAGCTGCTTCATGTTCACTAAAGTTTCTTTCGTGGAAGACACTCTTCCTTGTCGCTATTACCTCGGCTAGGAGAGTGTCAGAACTTCATGCCCTCTCTGTTCGTCCCCCATATTTGGTCTTCCACAAGGACAGAGTATCCTTGAGAACTAATCCATCCTTTTTGCCGAAGGTTGCTTCAAAAACAAATTTAAACCAATCCATTGATCTCCCTGTATTTTTTCCTAATTATTCCAACAGATCGGAACAAAAATTGCATTATCTAGATGTTCACCGCCAACTCAGATATTATTTGGACAGGACAAAGCAATTCAGGAAGTCTGATCAGCTTTTTCTTTCTTATGCTGAAAATAAGAAAGGCCTCCCTGTTTCCAAAGTGACCTTATCTAGATGGCTATCTTCTACCATTTCTGACATTTATCAACTTAGGGGCAAACAACTGTGCTCAAAACCAAAGGCACATTCCACTAGAGGCCTAGCCACTTCTACAGCTTTTCAGGCTAGGCTACCCTTAGATACTATTTGTGCAGCAGCCACTTGGGCCACTCCTCATACCTTTGTTTCTCATTACAAATTGGATTTGGCCTCCAGGAGTAGGGCCAGTTTTGGTTCCACGGTTCTCAAGAGTCTGTTCCATTGAGCCACCCAGGATAGAGGTGCTAGGGACGCGGTCCCATCCAGCAAGAATGAAGGCGAGATTGACAACTTAACATTTAGAAGTTATCTACCTACCATAACATTCCATGTTAGTTGTCTTCTCTCGCCTTCTTTCTTGCGACCCTCCCTCCTGTCCCCCTTGCCTGGACAGACCTTGATCTCCCTTGTCTCTGGAAGATTTTTTTTCCTTGGGCACCAGTTAGTTCTAGTTTTAATTATCTGGTTTCCCCTTACAGCCCTTTAGGCTAGTTGCTCTTCTTTCCTTAGTGGAAAGTTTTTATGCTAGGCAGTTTTCCCTCTAGGTACCAAACGAGATCTGGGTATTTACCGCCTTGCATCATGGGATATGGGGCTGCCTCGAGCTGGTAAAAGTGACTCTCGAGCTTAGCAAGTGCCGAGTTGGCTCCGAACCCATCCAGCAAGAAAGAAGGCGAGAGAAGACAACTAACATGGAACGTTATGGTAGGTACATAACTTCTAATTTTCCCTTACCTTTGCAAGGTACTTTGCAATTATAGACTGTTTAGTGCCTATGATTAATTTCTCCTTATTGACAAGGAGAGTTGAGTGCTTGTATCAGTTTCAGGCTTCCTAGTGCTTTCCAGCAGGTTCTAGAGCAAGTGCTAGTCACAGGGGTTCAGATTTTAGAACTACTACTGAGAAACCAGCCAGTTCTAAGGGAAAATTTGAAGAGCAGACTTTCTGGCACCTGAAATAGTTTAACTGTAGCATTGCAGTGCTGCACGATGCGAACAAATGTGCAAACACATGCTAATAAAATTACAATTTCAGAACTGAAAACCACTCCTCTAGTGTTAGATAGGCAGTACAATGCTCACCACTCCCACTGGTAAGCAGTAGGACTTCCCTCTACCACAGCAAGGTCTGGATAGCTCTGAACACAGAAAATAAAGTCCTGAGACAAGCAAAGCCTGGGATCTGGACTGGCTAGGAAAGGTGGGAAACGAGCAAACAAGATAGCATTTATTTATTTATTTTTTTGTTAAAACAGGCTAAACAATGCAATAATACAGTAAATAAACACAGAAAAGGCTAAAACAATTGAGTGTGTAGTCCTAAACAGTAAATGCAATTAAAACTCTACAAAATTAGCAATTTAAAACTTTTTAAATGAAGCAAGGCAAGTGCACAACTGAAAAACGATTTAAGAGGCAGTAATACAACAGAATAAGTAGCTAGTCTACATATACAGAGGTCTATATATACAGAAAAGTAGCTAAAACACTCAAACAATTCAGATGCAGTGCAACCTAGAGCACTTGAGTTGTAGCAATATTAAGGCAAATACAGTTATAATAAATGCTCTAAAATATACTCTATATTTCCAAAATGTTTGAGAAGCACAGTCAGAACATAAGGAGATTCAGGCAATTTTTTTTTTTTTTTTGAAAGGGAGAAAGGAGGAACAGAAGGCCTTCTTAGATGTTCTCTCTGTATTAGGTAGAATGAGCTAATGACACTAGACTGGGAGGAGTGTCCCAGATCAAATTTACAGTAGGGGTGGCCAACTGCAAAGCCACCAAGTATAACAACAAGACACCAATAGGGAGGGAGGGTGGGCAGATATTCTGAAGTTAGAAACGAGTCAGGCAGTACTTACTGAAAACAAAGAATTAGCTTGTCAAGAATGATGAAAAGAGGGGAGTCGCATGAATGGCTACTGCCTGGCTACTAATAATGCTGGTCTCACCACAGCTTCACTCTGTTGGGATAGAATGCTCCTTTGCTTCTTCTCTCACCAGAAGCAAAATGTTGGCACTAATCCCAAGAAAAGAAGCAGGCCACAGCCTGTTTAGTGATCCACAGTCTTGTCCCAGGTGACACAAGGGTATGTAGGCTTGTAGCCTTTTTCTGGTAGATGCCTCGATTAGTAACCAGACCAAACAGGTACGTTAAACACAGACACTCACTCTCCAACCAGAACCAGTCAAGAATCAATACAGTCTGCTCCTTCTCTCACCAGGATCAGAATGTAAGTACAGATTCCAAGCTGTCGCCTATAAAGCAGTTATTAGGCTTGGTGGTGGTCAGCAGTCTCCAGGAAATAATGTCCCTGTACTCCTTCTCCAACCAGGACAAAACAGAAACACTAATCCCAAAATGACTACTGAGAGGCAGAATGTGGTCTCTCTAATAACTGGTAGTCTTGCGATAGATGCCTAAAGGTAAGATGAAAAAAATGGTTTATTCTAAACACTGCAGTGTGCACTAAGCAGTTAGATATGAAAGTGGGTAATTTAAGTTTTAGCTGTCTAAAGAGCTAAGTTTTAGTGGAGAACCACTATTTTTAAAAGAGCAAGATAGATTGAAAGAGGGTGGGCACTTTTGTATTCTGGTACTGTGGAATACAGTAGGATGGCCAATAAATTTAAATAGTTGAGGGGGAGTGATTTCACAAAATGATAATTGTGTGCTTATATTTGGTCAAATTAACATAAGGGGCAGGCAACTAGGAAGACAGTGGTATTTAAGAATACAACAGAAACGGTGGGAATATTTCTGTCTGACTCACAGCAGACAGAGCTGTGGTCTCTTTTCAAGTTTTAATATGCAGTTAAAAACAGAATACAAGTAGAACACAGGGTAAAGAAAACAAATCACAGTATACAAAATAGAAAAAAGGCAGTAAAGTAATGCAAAATACAAGAATAAAAAACAAACTAACCTTTCCCTCACAGCAAGCTGTGGCAGAGTCTGGGTGAGCCTTTCCACTGTGGTGTGTTGGACGCTTTCTGTCTCTTGATAGGGATTTTTCCTCTCTCTCTCTCTGACTAGGAATGTAGATATTCTTTGTCCCTACAGTGCCTTCACAGTATGGTGTTTCTGTCATTTTCCAACATTGCTTTCTGCAGCTCTGGGGCAATGAGCTGTGAATGGCTTGTTCTGGACAGGTGGTAGAGTATTCCAGTGTGAAGATTAAAAGTGCAGGAATGGTGTCATTTCGATTTGACCCACTGATGAATTGTTGCTGAAGCATACAAGAGTGCCGTTCACCGGGAATTGCTTTACTATGGGTTGGGCCATGTACGGCTGTGTGTTGCAAGCAGCATACGTCTGTACCGTCCAGTTTTTCACAGAATGCCCAGATTTTTTGGCACTTATTTTTCAGGCCGTTCATCTAAATTTTCTGGTCTGCTGGCTTTTCACTAAATAATGACTTACTTTTGAGTTTCAGACTTCAAATTCTTCAGTAATTGTATGTTAAACAAACCCTTTTGTTCTAGCGGTTTTCTAAGTACAAAAAAAAAGTCCATACATGTTGTTGGGCTCTGTCGAGATGTCTTGCACTAAAAGGTTGAAAGGTATGGCAGGCAGCTGCCAAGCAGTTACACTTGTTGAGCCATCAGCTGTGTTGTCTTGCTGACTGTCGGAGTAATTTCTTTGGAGTTTACTGCTAGGCTTTATGTGCTGATCATTGAGGTGTTTTATTTAATTTGTGATTTTCTAGCACGTCTCTGGCAACAAAACAGAACTACCTTACAGGGCTTCAGATCCACTGCCTTGGATCATAAGTCCCTAAGACCTACACAAGCTTATGATCTGATGTTGTCATTTTCATTTGTTCCTTGAATTGTGGGTTTCGGATCTGACCTCTGATTCGACTTGACCGCTTTCCAAGCTTAATATTCGAAGCTCAAGCTCCTCATCTCCATCTCATAATACCTCATTCCCCCAGATTACCTTGGATCTTGTTTCTCAAAGCATTGGGATTTCATTCCTTCTGCGACTTTGCTTTAAAGTTTGTGTAAGTCGGCTATCAGTCAATCTTTTTGTCCTCATTTGTTCTTCCTTCCTCTCCTCCCACCTTCATTTTCCAGTATTTAAAAAAAAAAGTATTTTGGTAGTTTGTAATTTAAAGGTTAGTTCCCGCGGTTTTCTTCTATACGGATAATCTTATTTATTTTATTTATTTATTTATTGACATTTGTTAACCGGGTTTGTCCAACTGGGCTTGTGGCCCATTTTCAGTGGAGACCCGAGGAGAAAAGCTCCAGTAATTTTAAAACAAGTACAATTTTAAGCAATACTGATATAATAGCAGTTATAGCAAAATGATTCACATATATGTTGGGTTGCATGCATAAAGTTAAAGTTGCATTAAAAAGAAGCTAAGTAACAATTTTACATTGATACAGTTCAATAGGTCAACAATAAACATTTTTTGTTTGTATAAAATTGTGCAAATGCATAGTAGACACATTGGAGAGAGAGGTGTAATGAGGTACTAAGTATGGTCCTTTTGAGGGTACATAAAGGGAAGGAAGACTAGGTAGGGTCATGGGAAGGGCAGGTTCTGGAAATGAGAAAATAAGCTTTTAGTTCATTTTTAAAGTGTGAGGTGTGGGAGATTGAACGTAAGTCAAGGGGAAGTTTGTTCCAAGCATGGGCAAGGGAGTGTTTATAGAGTAGTTACCTATTGACCTTTTTGGGTGGTAGATATCAAGTAATTGTTGGTTAGAAGTACGGAGGGTCCAGGATGGGATGTAGATGGAGACTAAGAAAGATAGAGATGGACAGAGGAGGGTTTATAAAGAATAGAGTGCAGCATATGAAATTGATAAGATAGCAGAAACTGGGGAAGTTCAAGCCATTGAAGAGAGTTTAAAGAAATGCAGTGGTGTGAGTTGTATGGGGAGTTTAATAAATCTGGCTATTTTATGTTCTCTATCTCTATCTTTTTTCCTTTCTAGTTTATTTCTTTGCCTTCCTTTTCTCTTCTGTGTGGTTTATCATGGCTGAGAAGCCTGATAAACCTTTGGGGTTTAAAAATGCACTTCCTGTGGGCACAAAATTCCCTTATCTGATGCCCTCAGGGAATGCGTTTACTGTCTCAGCCCAGTGCACCTAAACAGCTCTTGTGAAGTCTGTGGGGGGTTTAATCCGTGAACGCTAGTGGACTGTCAGAACAAGCTGGTATTGAAGGGCTTGCTTCCTGCTTCCACTGTTTCAACACCTTCCACTTCAGAGGATGAAGCCTCCATTATAAGGCCCAAGGAGGCCAGGGATCCCAGGAAGTGTTCCCCTGAGCTTTCCTCCTCAGAACTGCCTAAAAAGGAGCCAAAACCTTCAGATCCAAGGGCTTTGGATCTAATAATTGTGGTTTCTTCTCCCTCAGCTTCCAATGCTCCTTCTGTCTACTTGGAGCTGGCTGTTTTGGCACAGAACTCTCCTCCTCAAGCCAGTATTCAGACCATGTTCGACATCCTTCTTTATCAGTTCTACCTGTAGCTTGTTTAAGCATGAGGTGGATAGACTGATGTCAAAATTTCTCAAGGCACTGATTCAGATGGCGATTCTGCTGTCTCCATCCCCTACCAGATCTGTGAGCAGACGTTCCCCTTTTTGTCCAGTCACTTCTTCTCTGATCTGACTTTCTGTGGAGTTGTCGGATGGAGCCAATAGTAATTACAACTTTGATTCTGACTGTTTCCCTGACACTCTTGACTCTGACAGCTTCGGTGCCCAGTACATCTCAGTGCCAAAGCTTAGACCTTGGTGGGAAGGCTGACTTTGACTCTGAGGTTTTCAGAGCTGTTGCTTCTGCTCTAGGCCTTGGCATTTCATAGCTTGGTGCCAACTCCCCCCACGGAGTCGAGGATTGCAGGGGCTCCAGAGAAGTCTGCTCAGATGACTTTGGCTTCAGATGGACAGCTCTCAGATCCTCGTATTTCATCTGCCTAAGAGGTGGTGGAGAGGGTTTTCACCCATCCTGGAAAATTCCTGTTTTTTCCACCTTGGGATCCATTCCCCACTCCCATGGAATCTGTGATTGAGTCCTTACATCTTCCACTGGGACATCTGGTGCTACAAAGCCCCCAACCTCTTCCTGCTGTGTAACCCCATTTTTTCTTTCGATACCTCCCTGGAGTATTCCACCAAGGAGGTCCCTCGCAGGAATCAGTCACTACGTACACTGACTTCAAGGAAGGTGAAAGGTCCCTTAGATCTCCACTTGTTAGTGTCTCCTTTGTAGACATCTTAGAGATCCTCCGTCAGAAGGGTGGATGGTCCTCCCAAAGCCCTAATCTAGAGGAGTCAGTGCTCTTGGAGGCTTTTGGCACCGGCCCATCTACATCCTGGGTGACCCCCCCAGATAGATCCTCTTATTGAGTTAGTTTACATTAGGGCATAGAAGTATCTGGACACTGTAGACCCCATACGCAAGCAGGCTGATAAGATACTAATCGCACTGGACCAAAACGATCCTGTAGATGCTATGGTTGTTGTGGCAGCCGCCAAGACAGACCTAGTTCAGGAAAGCTTCACTGTCCATCCCACTAACTGTGTGTCTAGGGCTTTGGATACGTTTGGCAAGAAGGTTTACACTTCTTCCACATTTGCTTTATGAGTGCTGAACTATTTAGCTTACCTTACCAGGCTACAGAGGGACTTAATAAAAGAACTCTCTAACTCAGTCCCTGAGTCCATGTCTGAAGAGGAATGCAAGACCTTTTCCTCCAGAATGGCCACTCTCCAATCAATATCTAATTTGTCCATGAGACTGATTGTCCATGCAGTAGGAGAAACCTCTAGGGCTGCCGGTTCAGGCATTGCCATTAGGTGTCATGCCTGGATGTAGCTATGTGACTTTGCAGGACCTTTCAAGGCATCATTTGTCAATGCACCCTTTGATGGTTCATCTTTGTTTGGCCCCACAGTTCATGACATGCTTTTCCCAAGTAATAAAGATGGAAAAGCCTTGTCTGCCATCAGAATCTGTTTTTTTGCTCCACAAAGATCCTTCTCCAGGCATCTGCATGGAGGAAAAAAAACTGTGGTTCAGGAAATCTTAAAGCTCTTTTCAGGAATCTCTGGGAGACTTTTCCCCCAGAGGTGGAGGGGGAACAGTTACAATGGTAAATAACACCCTAGGGGCAGAGGGGGTCTGCAGAATCAAGAGTCTCCGGATTCCTTCTCGGACAGACTCTTTCAGCGCTCCTGAAGGGTTGCCTGACTCCCCTTCTCTGGAGGCAGTTGGAGGGTGCTTATCCTTGCACCCATCAGCCTGGATAGCCATCACAAATGATCAGTGGGTGTAAAGGATCGTATCCAGAGGATACTCTGTTCCATTTTTAGATCTTCTCAAGCCAAAGACTTACCTCATCATGTGCCACCCAATCAGAGGGAGGCAGCAGCGGTAGAAATTACAAAGCTGCTCCAGAATAGAGTCATCCTGGAGGTCCCTTCCAACCAAGTCAGATCGGGCATTTACTCAAGGTTCTTTTTAATTCCAAAGAAGGTGGGATGTAAGGCCAAGTTTGGATCTAACATCTCTGAGCAAATCAGTGAAGAACTCGAAGTTCAGGATGGTCATGATCCAATCCATCCTACCTCTTCTGAAGATGGACGATTGGATGTGCTCAGTAGACCTGAAGGATGCATACTACCATATCAGAATGGAGAGGCTCTCCAAATGGTATCTTTGTGTCAGGCTGGGAGCCTGTATTACCAGTTCTGAGTGCTTCTGTTTGGTCTCACCATGGCCCCCAGAGTGTTCACCAAATACATGGCAGTAGCTGCAGCCCATCTCAGACTGTAGGGATTGCATGTGTTTCCTTATCTCGATGACTGGCTTCTAACTGCTTCAGCCAGGCATCTACTCATTCAAGCCAGGGATTACCTGTTACAACTGGTCCCCACTCTTGGCATAACCGTCAACACACAAAAATCACAGCTCTGTCTTGTGCAGCTGATAGACTTTATCGGAGTACGTTTAGACACAACCACAGCTATGGATTTTCCACCTCCAGACAGATTACTGATTCTGAGACTTCATGTCTCCCAGATCCTAGCATTTCCACCCCCTCCAGCAAAATTAGTACTAAAGGCGTTAGGCTCTTTGGCTGCCACGATAATGCCACTGCCCACAGCATGTTTACACATGCGAATCCTACAGTGGATGTTATTAGTTCAATGATTGTTACATCAACATTCTCTGACTCAACTTATAAAATTGTCATGGGCATGCAAAGATTCCCCTCTCTGGTGGCTTCATTCCTCAGAAGTCAACCAAGAGCAGGGGAGTCCATCATTCTAGCGGACAGGCTCAGCAGAACTGTACTGATGAGTGGTGTCTAAACCAGTCAGTGGCAAACATGGTCTTCCTCAAGTGGAGTCAGCCTTGCTGCGATCTCTTTGCCTCTCCTCTCAACAACAAATGCAGCAAGTTCTTTGCCTTGATCCCTCCTCAGGGACAGCCCCCAAGAGATGCTCTAGTCCAGGCTTGACCTTGCGGTTTACTTTAAGAATTCCCCCTTACCCCTGATTCTCAAATTCCTTCAGAAAGCTCATTGGTTATACAGCAAAGTAATCCTTATTCCTCCTTTCTGGCCTCACAAAGTCTGGTTCACCTTCCTCTGGTCTCATCTGCTTTGTTCTCCATGGACTGTCAAACCACTTCCAGACCTGTTGTCCCATCCCTTGGGGCAGACTCATCCAGATCTTCAGGATCTAAAATTGACTGCATGGGTTCCCCAGTTCCACTGATGGTTAAACATTCCAGGCTTTCATCCCCAGTCCGAGAGATTCTGATATCAGCTCACAAAGCATCTACCAGAAAGATATATAAGAATAAATGGAAAAGATTCTCCATTTGGGCTCAGCAGAAAGTAATAGATCCTTTTATGGCTTCTCTTCTTGTGATTTTAGATTTCCTGGCTTTCCTCTTCCAGAACAGAGCCAGCTATTCCATGGTGAAGGTTCAGTTGGCAGCCATTTCACATTTCCACACTGGGGAAAACTCTTCTTCTCTAGCTTCTTCTAAGCTGTGTAAGGTTTTTCTCAAAAGCACCTTTTTACATCGGCCCTCCCCAATCAAGGATCCACCTCCCCCTTGAGGTCTTACTTTGGTTTTGCAAGCCTTGATCCCCCCCCCCATTAAACCAGCAGCTAAGGTAGATCTAAAGTTTCTCTCCTGGAAAACAGGCTTTTTAGTAGCTGTTACATCAGCAAAAAGAGTTTCCGAGTTCCAAGCCCTCTCTTCTAAACCTCCTTAGTTAATCTTCCATAGGGATCTTTACAGTAAAGACCATTTCATCATTTTTACCTAAAATGGCCACAGAAAGCAAACTCAATCAGCCCATTCATCTTCCGGTTTTCTTCCCCAATTTTCAGAACAAGGGAGAATACACAGTACATCATCTTGATTTTCATAGGCAATTACGTTTTTGTCTGGACAGGACAAAATCCTTCAGAAAATTTGACCAGTTCATATCCTTTTCAGAGGTTAGGAAAGGTACAGCAGTTACTAAACTTACTGTGGCCAGATAGTTACAAGATTGCATCTTGTTTGTTTATTCATCAAAAGGTATGCATTTGTCGGGCATGTCAAAGCTTATTCTACGAGATCTATGACGACTTCTCAAGACTTTTCCTCGAGAATGTTAATTGATGATATTTATGCATCTGCCTCTTGGTCAAGGGCTCATACCTTTATTTCTCATTACAAACTAGACATTATTTTTAGGAATAGAGCTAGTTTTGGCTATGCAGTGCTTTGGAGTATCCTTCCATGAGGGCCATCCTAGGTTTTTGTAGCTGGAGACTCTGTCCCACAGATCAAAGAATTAATGAAAATGACAACATCAGATAAAGAAGTTATGTTCATACCATAATGTTCCATCGGTGTTGTCCATTTTCATTCTTCCTCAACCTCCCCACCCTCCTTCCCCCTGGTCTTTTCTATGTATACCTGATGGAGTTGGTCTTCTATTAGGAACTGTGTGTTGAGGCCCCGAACCTTTCTCTTCTTTTTTGACTATGTAGGTACCTTAGCTGTGTACCTGTGTACATCATTGTTTTATATGTTTTAAAATGCATTATTTTAACAGCATATCATAATAATTGTGGTTTCCGCATTATGCTTTCATCTACTGGATGTTGTTTGTCATAACACCAGTTCTTTCATTTGTACGTTTGCGTGCTTTATGCACAAACTGTTTATTTATGAGTGTTAATTCAGCTTGATTGTTTTTAGAAAGGTTATGTATTCAGAGGCTTTGTGAATCTTTCAAGATACATGGTAGGCTGAGTGTTTGTTATATATACAAACAATATATATGCAATATATGTTTTGAAATGCATTATTTTAGCTGTTTATTATATTTATTTGGGTTTTTCCATCCAACATGGTTTGACAGTCGATTTGAAGTTAGTGGCTTTGTTGGAAAAATCTGATATTAGCAACAGCTTTGATTGCATAGTATTTATTTGTATTTTAGTTATACAACGAGATTTTATTTGTGCATACAGTTTTACATGAGTTGATTGGATAATTCAATTTATAGTACATTTATTAAGAGTTAGTATTTAAATGCTGATTGATTATTTAGTAATGTTCAAGTCTGATGAAGCACCTTTGTAAGGACACAAACGTGCTTACTGTTCTTTAATAAAAACATTTTATTTTTGGAGCCCTCAGCCGTGTTTGTTCTTACTCCGTTTTAGTTTGGCCATAGTTGTATACTTTTAACAAACTCAATCTGAGGTAATCTGGGAGAATGAGGCATTATGGGATGGAGAGGACAAGTTTGAGCTTCAAATCTTAAGCTTGGAAAGCGTCCGAGTTGGATCTGAGGTCGGATCTGAAACTCACAGTTCAAGAATGAAAATGGACAACACAGGTGGAATGTTATGATAAGAACATAACTTCTTTTTTTTTTCTTTTTAGACTGTCAGAACAGTCAGTGATTAAAACCTTTCCGTCTAGCAAGTATTAATGGGTACAGATTTTGTCTCCTCAAGATCCTGTGCCTTTGCTTTGGGCTGCGCTGTTCAGGACTTTGTGTTACGGAGGTTTATACAACTCTTCAGCCTTGAAAGTGTTGCTGGTTTCTTGGGGCTCAACCCCTCACCTTAAAAAAACAGATCAACACATACTAGGATCTCGGATCCAGTGCCTCAGGTCCAAATTTCCTAGGCCTCCCTCAGATCCCTAGTTCCTCTCGGCTCTGATAGGCTCACTTTCATGAGGCTATTTCTGTGGCATGCAGATTATCATCAGGTCCTAGGCCTTTGGACCTGATTGCTAAGAACCCTGCTGTCAACTCAAGCATTATACAGCAGCTTTACACTGGAGATATCTGGAGAACTCCTCTGATAATAATTTACTCCCCAGATCCAATTTACTCTGGGTTTCCTCACAACGCTGAATCTTTCTCAGATCCAACATTTTAAGGTCTGGAAATGCCACACTGGAATGACTTTCTTTGGATCCGGAGCATTCATCAGATCCGAAGGATAGTTTACTTTTCCCCCAGTCCTGAACCATGTTCATTATCATACCTCTGGTCTGTCTGTTCTCATATCTAAAGCACTTCTTGGATCATACATTCTTACGATTTCTTGTCTGTGCCTTTTTCAGAAAATCATTTGAATACAAATTCTGTTATTCAGTCAAACTTAGTAAGTTGTAAGAGCTATACTTCAAAATTTTCTCTATATTTGAACTTATGTTCCCTTCGGTTCTTGAGCCTAGGATCTGACAGGTAGTGCTAGGCATTCTCGGATGTGAAGGGAGTTTGGATCCGAGCCATGGAGCCAGATTGGCCTATAACAACAAATCCCTTAGGATCCTGACTTCTCCTTGGATATGATCTGAGTAACTAATCCTTTCTGCCTTGGATCCTAAGCCTAGGACTCGACACCTAAGCCTAGGAATTGACAGTAAGTGTCAGGCATTTCTCGAATCCGAACCCCCTTCGGATTTGACCTGTTGAGTCAATCAGTTTTTAACAAAAACTTTTTCATATCCCAAGCCTAGGATCTGACAGGCCAGTGTCAGATACTTCTTGAATCCAAACCTCTTTCAGATTTGATCTCTTGAGCCAGTGCAACTTATTCTGATCCAAAGCTCCCCTTCGATACGACAGCCTGACTGTGTATTGCATTTCTTCTGGCATGGAGGTCAGGACAGTACCTCCCCGTCAGGATTCTAGAACTAACCTTGCCTTCCTTTCTTGTAGGCTTTGGTTTGCTGGCCAATCTCTCCATTATAGGCCCATTCCATTAGACCAACACTCTATACCAAATACAGTACTGGGCTACAACACCTTTTCGGCTCATCTCTACTCCCTTTCCTATTTGAAAAACAAGATCTCTCAGAAGACATGACGGTGCATTGGTTCTTAGAGTTGGACCCACTTGTGCTTCTCGCTTTTTTTTTTTTGCACTCTGATAACTCTGGGGAGATGCCCTTTGAATCTACTTGTCTATGTCAGGTTGGAGGCATTATTAAGAGATCAGATGTCAAAGCTTGGGCCCCTAAAGCAGAGGTGCCCTGCAGGACCACGGCTTCAGAGAACCTTCTCTGACAGACCCTATCTGTGCTCCTGAAGCGCCGTCCGACTGGCTACCTAGGGAGGCAGTTGGGGGGGCATTTTTATGGCAGAACCTGAGTGCCTGGACTAGCTTAACAATCCCTGCATGGCTGCCAAGCATAATATCCAGAGGTTAATTCAGTTTCCTTTTTTGTTTGGGATCTAAACAAACAATATGAAGGTGAAGTCAAAGTCCTGGATGGTTATAATTCAGTCCATCCTGTCACCTCTGTGCTACAATGATTGGATGTGCTCTCTACCCTTTCAGGACACATGCTACTACATCATATTAAGCATTTCTGGCTGGGAGCCTGTTTCTACCAATTCAGAGCTCTGTTATTCAGACTCACAACACCAAGATGTCTTTCTATATACATGGCACTAGTGCCTGCTCACCTAAGCTCAAAAGATGTCAGGCGTTTCTGTATCTGAATGTCTACCCATTTACTGCTTCAACCAGGAATCAATGGTTACAAGCTGAGGATTACATGTATCAAATCTACTGATTCTTGGGCATGACTATAGATCTGGCAAAATTGGACCTATCCCCTGTACAGAAATTGGAATTCATAAGCTCTCATTTGCAAACCACAAACCAGATAGCATATTTTATTCTTCTTTGTATCACATCATTTAGGAGCATAATGTGAGACTCGCTCTCACTTCGTCCCCCTCCAGCAAGATCAATTTTTGCAGGCTTGTGGTTCTGTCCCTTTTCAGCCTCTGTCTGCTCCCATAAAACCAATTTACTAACGTCATCTTCGCTGGTGGATCCAGTCGGACAACCGTTTTTTTTCACCCCCCCCCCCCCTTCTACAACCACAGTGACCCGACTCCCCTCCCTCCATAGCCACAATGATCACAGACACCCCCCCATCCAGAGTGTGGGGGGGGGGCATTTCAAAAGAAAGATGGTCCCAAGGCACATGGTCTTCCCTGGAGACCAGGTTGCATGTCAACATCCTAGAGAAGAGAGCTGTCCTACTTAAGTTGCAAGCCTTTTAGGATGTTCTCCCTCTGGGGACTATTGCAGTGCACATCCACAAGATGTCAGTAAGTTAGTATGTCAATAAAAAAGGAGGTACCGCTTTCTAATTGCATTCACATATTAGGGAAATCCAGTGCTCTGCCAGGGAAAGACTCAGTAGGCCTAGTCTAATTCTTCATGGGTGTGCCCTCAATCAATCAATTGCGAACCTATTTTTAACTGTTGGGGCCAGCCTTGTTACGACCTTCTTACTTCCCGTTAACAACAAATACAAAAGATACTTCTCTCTAATTCCCCCTCCAGGGGGATCTTTGAAGGATACTTGGTTTCATTATTGGCCCCTCAGTCTCCTTTATGCTTATCCACCTCTACTTTGATCTTGAAGTTTCTACAAAGCCAGCAGGTTAAAGAGCTCTGCCATCCTCAGTCCTTTTTTTGGCCTTGGGTAGTGTGGTTTCTCTCTCTCAGGTCTCATCTGAGATATTCTTCATGGATTCTGGAGACTAATCGGGATCTCTTATCTCACTCTTAGGAGATCCTCCTTTCAGATCTCCACGCTCTGAAACTGTCCTTATGGATTTTCTTTTTCCAGTGATTGTAAGAGGGTGCAAGATCGCTTCCCTTGTTCGTAACTTTAGCCAGCAATTCAGGATGTCTACTATATTATGGCTTATCCTGATATAATAAATCAATAAATTAACCATATGGGCTTACATTTCAAGCATTTGACCTCTCTCAGCTACCTCTCCTTTTCCTTTCTGGTTAACCTTTTTCAGAAGAAGGCAGTTTTTTCTCTATGATTAAATTGAACCAATCCTACCTGTATGCCTAAATTAGTCATGGAATCAAATATTAACCAGTCAATTCAATTACTGGTTTTCTTTCCACATCATTCCTATAAAGGTGAATACGTGTTACATCTGTTTGATGTCCACTGACAGTGTGTTTTTACCAGAAAAAAAAATAATCTGATCAAATATTTATATTTTTTCATCCAAAAGCTTAGGTCAAGCAGTGTCCAAAGTCACACTAGCTAAATGGATTGCAGATTGTATTTCTATTATTTATTTCCTTAAAAGGTTTCCAATTGCCCATTCTTCCTAAGCCCACTCTGTCAGATCCAGGGTCACTTCATCTGCCTTCTCTTCGAGAATGTCTTTTCCTTAATAAAGAATAGAAATGTATATAGTTGTTAATTGATATTTCTCATCCTTTTGAAATTACCAATTATGTGTATTTTTTGAATAAGAACATCAGCACAGATCATCTCCCAAGTTGTTCAGTTCCTTTAACTTCTAACAGTGCTGGTTGAGCAGTCCCATATAATGTCCTGGCTAAATAGATTACTGCTCATATTTTGCTGATTTATTCTCAAAGTGGCTTAGAATTGCCCTGTCACTCCAGAGTCATTCTAACACTTCTATAACTACCTCATCAGCCTTTTTACCACAGTTTATTTAGCTGTCATCACTATTACAGTCACTTGTTTTTATTATCATAACCTTGTGACTTATTGTAATCTGAGCATTGTCTCCTGAATCAGACCTTTCTTTGGTTTGACAATGCTGTGGCATAACCATCTGTAGCAGGGGACAATACCCATTAGTGAGGAAGAATGAAAAGGACAGCATCAGATTCAGGAGTGATGTACTTACCATAACTTGGTAGTTGTGTTGTCTATTTTCATTCTTCCTTACCTTACCTGCCAACCATTCCCTGGCCTTAACTTCTAGAAGGATATTAGATGTTACACGAATCCTAATTTTGAGTGGTCATTCTTCCGTTTCTGTCCTGTCTTTATAATTCTATGGAAATAAGCAGCAAACTTGATCTGAGTAGTTAGAGGTAGTGTGGTGCATTGTGGGAAGAGAGAGGCGCTCGAGCCTAGGATCTAAAGTCTCGAAAATGTGGCAGAGTCAGATCTGAGGATCTGAATACAGGATAAGCAATGCTATTGGCATTTTAAGTTACTCACTTGGAAGGTCATCAGCTGAAGTAGAGCATGGTTTGACTTTAAGAGAAGTTTTATATTGGATCTGGGCACAGGATTGAAGGTGAAAGTGGACATGGTGATGAGGCTATTGGGCAGGGTTGCTATTAGATGTTGGGAAAGCCTTGGTTAGGGATGGTATATGAAAATATTATGAAATAAGAGTTGACTTTTATTGCACTTTTGAGTGATGAATTATTAAGGTATGGGTTAAGGATGAATTTTTGTTTGGGATCTAAAATTTCTTTAATTGCTGGCCAGATTTTTGGGGTTATGTTTACTGTTTTTCTGAAGTTGTATTGTATTTTTATTTTCATTTATTTGATTTTTAGTGCAATTCCTGAGCATCCTGAAGTTTTTGAGATATTGCCGTGTTTTATATTTTTGTCATTCTTTCTGCACTTCTTCTGTATCTTGCATTAGCATTCTACTCTTTTTGGATAGCCAGATTGCATTATTTGTTTTTAGTCTATTCTTTCTAGGGGGTGCAAGGCTATTTAAGATATTTAAAAAAGTTGCATTGAATTAATTTACAGCATCGTCTAACGGGAGATTTTTAGGAAGTTCTGGTTATTGGATGATAGGGTAGTAATGAATATTTCTGGGTTAAGCTTGGACAGATTGCATATGGTTTTATAAATATGTTATTTGAGTGGATGTGTGAGATGCCTGGTTATATTATAGATTGGGAGATGGTCACTGAGAGAGTCTGATGTTGCACATGTGATGGTGAATTTGCTTGGGTCTGATATTAGGATCCAGTCTAATAAGGAATTTAATGCCTTGCTATAATGTGTGGGTTGATAATTAATCGTGTGAAACCATATAAGTTCATGGTAGATGTAGGGAAGTTAGAAGTTATGTCCACCCAGTTATTTACATCACCTAGTAGTATTTTTTTCTTGTGGAATTGTTATGGATATCCATTGTAGGATATTTTCAAATGTATCTGTATTGTCACCAGGAGGGATGCAAAGGACAATAATACTTGCTTATTTTCAAGAAAATAGTAAGAAGCTCTGCAATTTGAATTTTAGTATTGGTTTGTTGTAGAGGGGAGTGTGGTAGTCGTTGGGAAATATTAGAGCAATACCACCAACTTTCCTCTTTATTCTGTCATTACAGATTACATTATAGCGGAGGATGTGGGTATAATTTCAGTAATACTGAGAGTATCAGGCTTGTCTTGGATAATCCAGACATATAGTTCATTAGTGATATTTAATACACTTGTAATATTTATGTGGCAAAAGTTAGATTACTGTGGTGGGCGTAGACCATTGTGGGGTTAAGGATAGTTTTTGGAAGGGAATTGTCTTGTGTTGGTAGTGACGGGTGGCAACAGATATTAGCATGAATGTCTCCACCTAGGAAGATTTTAATATATTGGTTATCATTGACTCTTGTTTTTCAGAGAGTATGTTTCCACTTATATTATAACTGAGTGGGGGTGATTTCATAGTTGTACTGAGAGTATTAGGCTTGTGTTGGGCAATTCAGGCATAGTTCAGTAGTTTATGTGTTACGCTTCTATTTATGTGGGAAAAGTTAGAATACTGGGGTGTGAGCGTAGTATGTGGAAGGGAATTGTCTTGATGTTGGTTATGATGGGTAGGGACAGGAATTAGGGTGAATGTCTCCACCTAAGAGGATTTTAGTATATTGGGTATTAGTGATTCTTGTTTTTTATAGAGTATGTTTCCATTTCTTTTTATTTTGATTTGAGTTGAAATGGAGTTACTCAGTCTCTTTTTTGGGTGAATGTGAGGGGCATCATTAAATAGGTTTGGTTTGATGTGTGAAAAGTTTAAGGAGGAAAGATAGATAGGTGGCTGGAACAGAGTTGGAGATATGTTGAGAGCTATTATTGAGGTGCATGGGATATGGGGTTAGGGTAGGGAGTGAAGATTATAATAGTTTTATTTATACTGTGTGATTTTTGCTATAAAAATAAGAACTCTTTCTTAGCTCAGAGAGACACTGGTTTATCTCACTTGGACTACCATGATTATGTTGTTAAATAAAGAGATTTCTTGTTTTTGCTGAAATCTGAGTTTTGTGTCATTCCCTAACACAGGTTTTCATACTCAGCTGTAATTTTCCATTGTTATACTGCTCCATTCCTTTTAACTCCATTGTAGGATTCTCTGAAAGTGCCCCTGTTGTGGGTACTCCTGTGGTTCAAGTCCCTTGATGTGACCTTAGAATAAGAGGGCCTCCTTTGACACTATTTCAAATGATTGTCTTCATGGAGGTGGAGCTGGACAGTTTTCAGTGCCAGTAGTTCCTACACTTGGAAAAGTACTCACTAAGTTATAGATTGGGGGGGGGGGGTTCTAAGCCTAGCCAAGTTTTCCCAAAAGAATAATGGCGTCCTGTATCTGAATAGGACATTAAGAGCCAGGCATTTATAAGCTACCTCTGTCCATAAAGGATGTGGGTGCCAAGCCCAATGTCTACGGGTCTAGGTTGCACTTAAACTGGGTAATAGGCAAACTCAGCTTTACATGGATGGGATGCCTGTTCTGCAGGAGGGGTGGACTCTGGGACACATATTTGTCTCTCCAACATGTTCTGTTTAAGTCACATAAAAAATTCAGTTTTCTAAACTTTGTATTGTTGGCAGTTTTTGACTTATGAATATGTAGGAAATTCATAAGTGTGGGGTTTGTGGATAATTTGTAAGCCAGGCATAGATCACCAGTCAGCAATCTATAGGAGACTGAGTAGAGGGAAAGGGAGTTAGGACACTCTACAAAAACAATACAAGGAGTAACAACTCTGCCTTATGCAAAGACTCTTTGAAGTTGCTTTAGTTGCTGCATATGCCTGGTCACGTACATACCAAAGGGAGCATTGTACTTTGACTGGTCAAAGTACAATACTCCCTTTGGTATGTACCTGACCAGGTACATACCAAAGGGAGCATTGTACTTTGGTATGTACCTGGTCAGGTACATACCAAAGGGAGCATTGTACTTTGACTGGTCTGATAATGGCAGAGTACAGTGGGATAATGACCTCTTTGGACATAGATGTCATGCCCTTACTTATAAGTTGTGCAACATAAAAGGATTTCCTCACCACTCTGGTCACATGGTTGGGATGGTTGACCTCTCAAAGGGTATAGTTATGTAATTCTTAGCACTGAGTGTAAGACCATGGCTTTAACACCATTCATTAGTCAGAGGTAGACCTTCTTGAAGAATGCTAGTGTCTGCAGGGGAGTCGATGATACCCCCCAGCTTGCAATCATCTGCAAACTTAGTCAGCCATAAACTTCAACATTTGCTTCCATTTCAGAGAAATAGATGCCAAAAAGGAGCAGGCGCAGTATGGAGCCCTGGGGGACTCCGTTAGTGACTAGCCTGTTGGTGGAGGTGGCTTCACCTATTTTGACCTGATTAGTCTTATTATTCAGTTTGCTGTCCAGCAGGTGAAGTAAGGGCCTATATGTCATGGGTTGACATTCTGGGTGATGACACAGAGCAGGGTACAGGCTCAGACCACATAGCGTATTCAGGGCTTGATGACTATCATGATCTTCATGGTGCTGCTTACACACCTGAAAACACAAGTGTTTCAATGATTTGTGAGGTGTTACTAGATCCAGAATTCTCATGAGCTTACAGATCTCCAGCTGTCACAAGTCTGTTGTCTGCCTGTGGAGGTTTTGGCAGCTGCCACCAGCCTCTCAGTTAGCTTCATTTTCCTGCAGGCAAATGCATTATAAAGTGCAGACACCTTGCTTGTTGGCTGGGGCAGTTCATCTGAGCTCCCATATAGTTTAGGAGTTGTTCCTCTCCACCAGAAAAGGGGCTTCACATCAACCAGTTGGAGCTTTGAGCAGTCTTCTTGGCTGTGAAAGCCTTGGAGACAACATTTCTTCTGGTAAAGGTTACTCTTTATTTAGTGAGACAGGCAGTCCTTTGTGAAGTATCTAATCATGATAGGGGTATGTACTTGTATCTTATGTGCAAGTAGGTGTTGCATGTCTGGCAGTGGCCCATAGCCAGAAGCATTGCTCTCTTGACAATGTGTATCCCAGAGAAAGTGAATGAGCTGGTGATTTCACTTGAGATGCTCCTCCAGGCCCTTCCTGCAGCTGAGGATTTGGAGTGTGTGCCTGTTGTGGGACTGCTGGAAGTAAGACATTGGGGAGATTGACCTATTGGCCATGCAGGAGAATGCAGTATTTCTCTCTTCCTGTCAGTGGAGCACTGCAGTAGGGAGGTTGCAGAGGATGCATTCTCCATATGTGGCATGAGAAATTCCTGTACTTTTTTCTTTGCCATTCCCTCTGATCCCATACCTCATTTCAAACTTCATGGACGAAAGACTAAAATTAACTGCTGTCGCCCCTTGCAGCTTATGATGATTGTGGTTTCAATCTTTTGGGGTCTTGGCATTAAAATAAATCCTTCCAGTCTTGGCTAGAAATGTCCTCCACAGTTGGGATAGGAATTGCTTTCATCTGTGATGGTAATTCTCTGATTTCCTGGCCCTTGCAGCAGGCATTTCAGAAGTGGTTGCAGCGGCATAGAAGCCTTCTGCTTGGCAAGGCTGTTTTTCCATGTGGAAACAGTTCTCTGTCTGGAAGGTGGGGGCTCCCCTATACCTCTCCATTTGGTCAAAGTGCAGATGATGCTGACCTATTTCAGGTAGCTGTGGTTTGAGCACTAGCTGTTTCAGGATCATGTCACACATTTCATAGCAGCATGATCTTGTTGGAGAATATAGTTAGAGTCCATCATCTGCTGGTCAAACATGTTCTCAAACGAATATTGCATTTTCATCCTTTAAAGAATTCCCTGATCATTATCAGATCTAAATTTTATTATTGACAGACTTGCCCATCCACTGTTCAGACCTACCGATGTGGTGACATTAAATTTAATTTCTTGGAAAATCCTTTTTCTGGTGAGCAAAAGATATTGATGCTGCAAGTTTTTTTTTTTTTTTTTTTTTTTTTTTTGTGTGTGTGTGTGATATCTGGTCTTTCATTAAACATCTGTTATGACCATGTCGCATTTCCTTGTAAAAGTGATTTACAAATTGTTCCTCACCTAGTCCATTCAGCTCCTTGTTTTTCTTTGCTATGGCAGAAAATAGGGCAGAGAGAAATGTGCATGTGCTGGGCATGCTAACTGATTTTTTACTTGAAGTGGGTGCATTAATATGGAGTATGGAATTCTAGTGAGGGATGGGCTTATAGTTACCAGACAAACCCTTTGTGTGTGGATTGCCAGATTCATCATCTTTACACATCATGCAGCCTGTCAAAATTTTAAAAATGTTGCAGTCTAAACCATTTTACCATTGTTGTGAATATATGTGCAAGCAGGCACTTAGACATTATTGGGCACCTTAAGTATGTGCTGTGATGTTAACCATTATTCCAGGAATCGGGCTTTCTTAGCTGTGTCTCTACTTCAGGATTCTTCCTTCTGAACTATGGTCCTTTGATTGCTTTTCAGACATTTTATTATTTGTGTTTTACTGCTTAGGATTCTGATCAATTATAGGACCAATCAAGGAGATTCTCCAGTGTTAGATGCAACAGATATATTCCTATTGTGTCTGTTACTCTACAAAGGACTGCCTTTGATGGGTCAAAAGTACTGTCCCTCCCTGCCCTCTGTACATAGAAAGACTGTCCATCCAACATTATCTGTTGGATTTCCCTGTAAATCAGACAAATGTTTGCTTGTATATTGCTTGCTATCAATGTAGGTATCAACATTTGTTTGCTATCTCTTGATTTGCAGGAAGTGTGCGCATTGGTAGTGGTGTTGGTGGTGGTGGGGCAGCCTACTGGGCTCTGAGATTAGGCTTGTTTATACAGCTGTCATATAAATTTGTGGTGTACCAGCAATGAGTATGTGCACCTTGAATGCAGAATCTTCTGAGATGTATCAGAGAATGTGATTGATGGAGAAGATGAAACAGCTGTACGTCCATCAGAGGTCCTTTTGCAAATAAATGAATGTGTTAAAAATGTGTATTATTTACATCTTTTTTTCTGTTTCTTTTTAACTAGAAAACAGATCGGGCCCACAGATTTGAATTCTTGCTGAAACAGACTGAGTTGTTTGCACATTTTATTCAGCCTTCATCACAGAAGTCACCAACATCTCCACTTAAAGTGAAATTAGGGAGGCCGCGCATAAAAAATGATGAGAAACAGAATCTTCTTTGTGCTGGAGAGTAAGTTTTCCCACCTTTTCATCTTTACTACAGAAAACTGTCATGTATAAGAATCATTTTTTTTCCTTCTTACAGTTCATAGGTAACTACTAGGCTAGCTGTCCTTTTGGACCCTTTTTAAGCCTAGCCAATTTCCTTTTCAAAGGTGAGAATCAAACCTTATTCCTTGTGAGTGTGAGGTAAACACATTAACCATTATACCATTCTCCTGCGCCTCATATGTGCCTTTTGTTTCTTCCCCCCCCCTCTAGTTTGCTGAGTCAGTAACTTTGTGTTTTTCCAGACTGAAGACCTCATTTACCAAGGTAATATTTATCAAGAATGTGGACCACAGAATTACAGGCCAAAAATAAAAAAAGATAAAGGCAGTAAAGCCTGGCAGCAGGGTTAAAGAACTCAAACCAATTCAAAATAGAGGTAATGAGTATTAATGTTGGTTATCTGATTTAAAAAATAATCTGAACTGGCAGAAGTAAGTTTTACCCTGTTCGTGTTGATGTCACAGAAACATGGAACAAAGAAAGCTACATCTAGCATTTCATCTTATTATTATTAGATTAAAAAGAGGAAAATGCTATTTGTATGAGGGAAGGAGATAGAAGCAGCAAAACTGATAGCAGTCAATGAAAGGTTTCGTAATGAAGCACATTGGAGACAGGAAATTACATTTTATCCATTCTGGAATTCTTTTCATATCCCCAAGCATAGAAAAGTGTGCAGTAAATAAGGATTGATAGCTATGTTTGTTGCAGTTATAGACACTAAGGTACACTTTTGATGAGAGATGCCTGTATATAATCTCAGCTAGCTCATACTTTATTCATTTTTAAGTCTAAGCACAAGGGGTGC
Organism: Protopterus annectens; assembly: GCF_019279795.1. Classification (NCBI taxonomy): domain Eukaryota; kingdom Metazoa; phylum Chordata; order Ceratodontiformes; family Protopteridae; genus Protopterus; species Protopterus annectens. The sequence goes on along the minus strand of NC_056749.1, from coordinate 483,960,209 downwards.
TCTTGTTATTTTGAAGATGTAATTTGAGTAGACTATTCTTTATTCTACTTGGTTTATAAAGGTCTAGAATTGGTTCCGTACAGCAGAAATAGAACTAGGATCAAAATGTACAAGTTGACAGCTGTTTGGATACAAGCAACAATCAAAAATTGTGGTTGATAATAAATGAAGCTATAGATCTGATGTTGTCTCTTTCACTCTTCCTCATGTGTAGGTTACGGATCTGCCCTCAGATCTGACTCGGCCACATCTCTTCAGACTAGGATCCAAGTCTCAATCTCCTCCCATTACCCCCAATGCCCTGCACTCCAGCCATCCTCTTCAGATCTCATTTGCCGCCAGCAGAATCAGATGTGGTCGTCCGAGTCTTGAGTGTTTCAGTGGTTTTCCTGGGTATCTTCTTTACAGATAAGTTGCCTTTTACTTATTTTCTTATCTGTACTTCCTCCCCTACCTTTTTTATAGTGTGTGTGGTGTTTTTTTTTTTTCGTGTTTGCCTATACGGCTGTCTTTTAACTGAATTTTCCCTTGCTCAGGGTAGCTGTTTTTCTGTTAGGCTTCCCTTCTACTTTCTCTCTTCTCTTCTATTCCCTTAAAGAAAAAAAATTTGTTTATTAAATATTTACTGTTTGTCGGGGTTTCTTCCAGTTCTTTCCTTTCATGTAAGTGTGGAAAGATTTTTTTTTGTGATGGATGACAAAGCTTCTGGGTTTAAATGGTGCCTGGAATGCGGGCATAAGTTCCCACATTCCTACGTACATTCTTTATGTGTTTATTCCTTGGCTGCAGAGTCTGTGGTCAGACTGCTCTATTTGTGAATATTTTAACCGAAGAGTTAGAGCCAGCCACAGAAACAAACTAATTTTGAAGGATCTTTTGCCCGCTTCACCTCCAGAGTCTCAACCCCCCCTCTAAGAGCCATGCAGGATCCTCCGACTCCAAGAGGTGCCCTCATAAGTCTTTGAGAGTGTCTTCAGAGCCATCTGCTAAGGTCGGGAGGCCCAAGGATCTGACCGCTTCGGAAAACATGCCTACTTCAGCTCCAGTGGATCCGAAGTTCTCCTAAGATCTGTCAGAGTCTGTCATGATCACAAGCTCACCTGAAACTGCCGCCCCCTCCTCCTCGGATCCTAACCCTATGGATCCAACAGTGAGCGGCCATACACTGGTGCTGGGGTTCGAGTCAGCTCTGCTCCCTGGTCTACAAGCAGACTCCCACCAGGCACTCAAGACTCTCCCCCTCCGTAGCTTCTTCTAGGTCTTCCAGGAGTCTTTTGGAGGCTTACGTGGACAGGATGATGAGGAAAATCCTCAAGACTCAGATCCATCTGGGAGTCTTCTCAGCTCTGTCCCCTACTGGTTCTGCGACTCTCTCTCTTCAGGTCCAGTCTCCTTCTCTGATCTGTCCTATCGGCTTTGGAGTCGCAGGGTCATGGCCAATAGAGGTATCCGGGGTTGAGTGGATGGAGCCTTCCTTCCTCCAGTCCCACTGTTGCCTTGACCTCCTCAGTTCTGTTGTCTTAGGATTGTAGCAGGTCTCAGATCTGAGATGTCCCTATTGGATCTGGGGGGGGGGGGGTTGGCTTCTACATTCTATGTTGTCGGAGCTGTCTCTTCATCTCAGTGTTTCGGCATTGGACAGTTCAGGTCTGATTCTGCCAGGGACCCAGGGCTCGGGGTTTCTAGCCCATTCATCTTCTGTAGCCTTGGCTCCAGTGGAGTTAGGGAGGGATTCTCCAGGTCTTTTGGGATTCCTAGTGGTAGAAAGGGATTTATCTGCCAACAGGGAGCCAGTCCCTTTGAGCCACGATTCTTCCTGTTGACTTCCCCTGGATCAGAGACTTGAGCCTGTCATTCCTGTCCCAAGTCAGCCCATCCAGACTGGTCTCCAAACACTTTCCCCAGAGGGAGCCCCCTCCTCTTCTGAGACCTCCCCTGAGCACCCCACAGAGGAGATTCCTCATAAGAGGACATGCAAAAGGAGGCACATTGACTCCCCCTCAGAGTCAGTCACCGGGAATACAGACTTTGATGAAAGGGAGGGATCCCCCAGATCACCACCAGAGGACACCTCCTTCTGAGATATTTTAGAGATTCTGCGGCAGAGAGGTGGTTGGTCAGCTGAACCTCCCTCCTCTGAAGAATCTGTATTTTTGGAGGCCTTCAGGATGGGCCCATCTACATCCTGGGTAGTTCCTTCGGCAGACGAGTTAATGGATTTGGTGTACAGCTAGGCCTGGAAGGAGCCAGACTCGGTCAAACTGATCCCCAAGTGTCCTGACAAATTGTTGTCTCTCCCCAAATATAGACCTTATTGGAGTAAGGTTATTCCAGTGGATGCCATGGTTGTGGCAGCAGCTACAAAAAGAAGCTAGAAGAACAGAACTCCGCTGTCCATTTGCCGAACAGGGAGTCCAGAGCGATGGATAGGTTTAGTAAGCACGTTTACACTTCGGCCAGCTTTTCCTGAGGGTATTGAACTACCTCGCACATTTTACTCGCTTGAAGAGAGACCTGGTGAAAGAGCTGTCAGACTCTCTGGCAAAGACCATGTTGCCGGATGACTTCAAGAAAGTCTCCCCCTGACTGGCCACTCTTTCATCCTTGTCCAACTCCTCCAGGAGGCTGATTTCCCATTCCACAGAAGGTGCCTCTGTGGCAGCTGACTCAGGCATTGCTCTTTAGAGACATGCCTGGATGAGGCTTTGTGATTTTGTGGAGCCCTTTAAAGTGTTTTTAGTTAACTCCCCCTTCAATGAATCCTTACTGTTTGGTCCATCGGTTAAAGAGACCCTAACCCGCAGCAAACAAGATGGGAAGATTTTGTCTGCCGTCAGGGTTAAGTTCTCCACTCCACAGCGCACTTTTTCTAGAAATCAGAGCAGTGAAAGGAGAACCTGGTTCGGTAAATCCCAGGGTTCTTCCCAAGATCAACGTGGGGATTCTTCCTCTAATGGACAGAGGAGGAGGTTTCAATGGGAGATGCCACCCCAGAGACAGAGGGGATCTACAGAATCAGGCTTTCATGGAACCCTTCTCTGATAGGCCCTTCCAACGTGGCCCGACTCCTCATCTGTGGAGGCAATCGGAGGGGGTCGGTTCTCTCTGCACCCTTCCATCTGGACAGATATAACACAAAACAAGTGGGTGCTAAAGATTATATGCAGAGGCTGCATTATCCCCTTTCTAAATTCTCCTCCGGAGAGATCAAAGAGGCTCCCCGGCGTTCCACTCCATCAGAGGGAGTTCACAGTAGCAGACATTGTAAACGTACTGCAAAAAAGAGTAATCTAGGAGGTCCTGACCACATAAGGAGGATATAGAACTTACTATTGTTTCTTTTTAGTGCCAAAGAATACCAGGGACCTGCATCCATTCTGGATCTAAGCAAGTTAAACATACTCATAAAGAAAGCAAAGTTCTGAATGGTGACAGTTCAGTCCATTCTTCCACTGTTGCAGAAGGATGGTTGGATGTGCTCTTTGGACTTTAAGGATGCATACTATAATTTCAAAATAGAGAGATGCTCCAGGAGTCATTTGCCCTTTTGTCTGGGAGCGAGTCATTTTCAATTCAAGGCTGCTCTTTGGACTCGCCACACCCCCCAGGGTGTTTACCAAATGAATGTCAGTAGTCGCAGCTCACTTCAGACTGCAGGGAATCCGAGTGTTTCCTTAGCTGGATGACTGGCTCTCTACTGCCCCAACCAGGCATCAGCTACTACAAGCCAGGAATTACTTCTTCAACCTTGTGATCCATTTGGGGATCACTATAAATCTGGCAATGCCAAATCTTTCCTCTGTGCGGACTTTGAGTTCATTGGAGCTACCTTGTACACAGTCAATCAGGTTGCTGTTCTTCCCCCTCATCGCATTCTAACATTGAGAGATCATGTCAGAACAGTGTTATATCTAGCTTCTCCTTCATCAAGACTAATTCTTCAAGCTCTAGGATCCATGGCGGCTGCCATTCCATTAGTTCCTCTTGCAAGATACTTTATGTGAGTCCTTCAGTGGACTCTGGCTGCTCAGTGGTCTATACTCTACCAGCCTCTGTCTGCTCCTATCAAGCTGACTACAGTTTGCAGAAAGCATTGTCAATGGTGGCTTCTGTCAGATGACCTGACGTTAGGCAGGCCTTTTCTTCTCCCAACCCCCTCCACCATGGTGAATATGGACACTTTCCAGATGGGTGGGGGGGCATTACAAGGGAAAGATGGTCCAAGGCACGTGGACACACATAGAGACCAGACTACGTATCAGTGTTCTGGAGATGAGAGCTGTCCTGTTCATGTTGCAAGCCTTTCAGACTTTCTCCCGCTAGCTACGATTCCGATCCATACAGACAGCATGTCAGTGGTGTGGTACATCAACAAACAAGGAGGAACCCACTCTTACTTACTGTGCAGAGAGGCCATGAGGGTTTGGGAATGGGCGATGTCTTAGGACCATTTTCTACTTGCAACACATACCGGGAAAATCCAGCATCCTGGCAAATAAGCTCAGCAGGTCCATTCTGACCCCGTATGAGTGGTCCCTCAATCAGTCAGTAGCTGACTTGATCTTCAGTCATTGGGACCAACCTTGCTGCAAAATATTTGCGTCTCCACAGAACAGCAAGTGCAGCAACTACTTCACTCTGATCCCCCCTATGGGGGAGTCTCCGAGGGGCACTCTGTTTCACGATTGCCCCCCACTCTCCTCTATGCTTATCCCCCAATACCATTCATTACAGAGTTTCTCCAGAAAGCAAAGCATCTGAAGTCCTCTGAAATCCTCATTGCCCCCGTCTGGCCTTGTCAGATTTGGTTCCCCTTCCTCTGGTCTCACCTGAAGTATCCTCCATGGATTCTGGAACCCAAACAGGATCTCTGTTCTCACCCCATAGAAGATTATCACCCCAGTCTAATGTCCTTGACATTGACTGCTTGGTTTCTCCACTTTCAGTGATCATTTGAAGGTCCAGGCTTGCTTCCGCAGTCTGAGATATTATTTTAGCTTCTCAAAAAACAGGTACTAAGAAAGTTTACAGTAGCAAATGGAAGAGATTTGACTTCTGGGCCTCCAAAGAAAACACTGACCCTTCTTCGGCACCGATTGCTGATGCTATGCATTTCCTGGTGTCTCTTTTCAAAGAAGGAGCTAGTGTCTCCACCATCAAACTCCAGTTAGCGGCTATCTGTAATTTTTATTCTGGCAGCATTCCCAACTGCCCTTCAGATTCCAAACCATGTAAGACCTTCTTGAAAGGGGTCTTTCTCTTCAGGCCTCTAGTAAAGGATCCATCTCCACCATGGGATCTCATCGTGGTTTTGCAGAGCTTAACTCTAAAGCCCTTTGAATCAATAGGTGACTGTGACCTAAAGTTTCTTTCATGGAAAACAGTTCCTCTTGTTGCCATCACCTCAGTTAAGAGAATATCTGAAATACAGGCCTTATCTTCTAAGTCTCCTTACATAATTTTCCACAAGGATAGTGTGTCCCTTCCTACAAACCCTTCCTTTATGCCCAAGGTAGATACTGAGGCCAGTCTTAACCAGACTTTCCATTTACCAGTCTTTTTCCCTAATTGCTCAAATAATGGAGAACGATTATTGCATTCGTTAGATGCTCACAGGCAGTTACATTTTTACTTGCAGAGGACTAAGTCCGTTAGAAAGTCACATCAGTTATTTGATCTGAAGTAGTTACTTCACTTGATCTGCAACTTGTGGGTGTCGGATCCGACCTTGGATCCGATCCGGCAGCTTTCCAAGCTCCAAGATTCGAGCTCCTAGCTCCTCCCCTACCCATAACCCACTACTACCAACCACATTACCTCAAATCGTTTTTTGCCGTGGCTGAAGAAGCTTCCTTGTGAAGAGCTCCTGGCTGGGTGAGATCATTGCTGGTTTTTGAACCAAATTTACATTCAAAGTTGTTGTTGTGTGTGTGTTAGTTCCCTTTCACTGCTTCTTGCGCTAGTTTTGGTCCCTTTTTTGTTAAATTTATTACTAGTTTATCTTCACTCCCCTCCCCCTCCTAGTGTTTGGGTGTGTGTGTGAATGATGTCAGAAGGGCCTAAGGCCATTTTTTCCAAATGTACTGAGTGTGGCCACAAGCTTTCTCCAGCTGATGGCCACACTCAGTGCGTTTTGTGCCTGGGGGCAGCCCATTTGTCAGAGGCCTGCCAAATCTGCGCGGCCTTTAACCCCCGGGCACTTCGGGATAGGAAGAACAAGCTGATCCTGGCGGGAAAGCTCCCCCAGGAGTCGGCTTCTTCTTCCTCTCCTGCTCGGCTCCAGCTGCTTCGCAGCTTCGCGCCTATCCCCTTAGCTCTACCCGGGACTCAACCTCCCTCATCGGGTTTGAGCTCTGGGGAAACTAGTACCTCTTCCCTTAGAGAGAAGAGGCACAAGGATAAGGATGGACATAAGTCCCACAAAAGGCGGGCCGAATCTCATCCTTCGGCTCCGCCAGCAAAGCTACTTAAATCTCCCTCGAGGGTCTCCGGATCCCCCTCCTCTCGGCGCCGTTCGCCCTATTTTTCGCTGGAGGAGGAGGATAGGTCTCCCTCGAGATTTTCGAGGCGGCCCTCCCGGCCTGCCTCTACTACTTCATCTAGGTCGACCCGAAGCATCTCCGAAGCGGATATGGATCGGATGATGCGTCGGTTCTTACAGACCCAAATGCAGATGGGGATGTTTGCCTCCTCTGGGGAGTGCAGCCCCCATATTTGTCCCGATCACTCCTTCTCCGACTCGTTTTTGGGTCTCGGAGTCATTGGATCCAGGCCCTTTTGGACCCAGGGAATTGTCAGCGCTGATAGTGGTGGTCTCTTCGACGCCGACTATACCTTCGAGCTTGTCAGACCCGAGCTCTCGGGGCAGAGGGCTGAGCGTCGGATCCGAGGGAGTTGCTGTGTCTTCGGCGCTGTTGGCATCGGAGCACACCTCTGCCTCAGCGCCGACTGCATCGGCTCCGACCACGATCCCTTCCTCGGATCTGAAGAGGTTGCTCTCAGAGGCTGGCAAGAGTGGCTCTCCTTCGGCTTTCGAGGTAGTGGAGAGGGTACTGTCGAGGTCCTCCAGATCCCCGACCCGGGCTTCGGATCCACCCGTACCCCCACTGTATGAGGGTCTGTCTTCCATCATCCGTCCATCTGGACAGCCTGCCCAAGCCCTCCAGCTGGTTCCCGTGGAGGAACAACAACCCGTGGACGAGCCCTCTTCGGACAGTCCCACCGAGGAGGTCCCTCGGAAACATCGGTGCAAAAGGAGGCACCTGGACTCCCCCCGAGTCCATTACCACAGACACGGACTTAGATGATACGGAGGGTTCCCCAAGGTCACCCCCTGAAGATGTCTCCTTTGGAGACATCATGGAAATGTTGCGTATCAGAGGGGGGTGGTCAGCCCAAAAGCCCTCCGTCCGTGTTCCTGGAGGCCCTTGAGGCAGGCCCATCTACCTCCTGGGTGTCCCCTCTGGCCGACCCCCTGGTGGACTTAATTACCACCAGGGCTTGGAAGGAGCCCGACACCGTGGAGCCAATCCCTAGGCGCCCCGATAAAGTCCTCAGCCCACCCACAGATAGACCGTCTTGGGCCAAAGGAACCCCCGTTGATGCTATATTGGTGGTGGCGGCCACCAAGAAAGAACTTGCGCAGGAGAGTTCTTCGGTTCACCCGCCGGATAAGGAATCTCGAGCGCTTGACCGGATTGGGAAGCGGATGTTTGCTTCAGCGACCTTTTCCATAAGGGCGCTGAACTATATGGCACATACCATTAGGCTACAGCGAGACTTGATTAAAGAATACGCTGCAGCCCCCCCGGAGTCCATGTCGGTCCCAGACAAAAAGGTTTTTGAGACTCGAATGGCCACTCTAAAATCCATCTCCAATACATCTATGCGGCTTCCCTCCCATGCAACGGAGGGAGCCGCTAGAGCTAGCGGAGCCGGGGTCGTCTTGCGACGTCTCTCCTGGCTCCGTCTGTGCGACTTCACGGACCCCTTCAAGGCGTCCTTCGCGAACGCCCCTTTTCATGGTTCTGCCTTGTTTGGACACGCTGGTCCAAAGCGAAAAGGACGGGAAGATGCTGTCTGCCGTCGGAGTCCGCTTCTCTAATCCCCAAACATCCTTCTCCAGGAATCAGAGGGGACAAAAGAAGCTGTGGTTCCGTAAGTCTCAGCAATCCCATCCTGCTGCGGACCACTCGTCCTCTAGAGGCAGAGGAGGACAAGGTGGACGCCGGCCCAGAGGCAGAGGGGGGGCCACGTAATTTTGGGTCTAGAGAACCTTTCTCGGACAGACCTGCGCAACAGCCCTGAGGGCTTGCCCGACTGTCCCTCTCTGGAGGCAGTCGGGGGGCGATTGTCGGAGCACCTGTCAAACTGGGAGTCCCTTACAACAGATCGATGGGTGCTTCGGATCATATCCAGAGGTTACTCCATTCCATTCATAAACCTTCCCCCCATACCCAGACGTCTCCCCGATGTCCCACCCGATTAAAGGGAGGCAGCGGCTTTGGAGATTTCAAAGCTGCTAAGAAAAAGAGCCATCCAGCCCGTCCCCCCAGACCAGTCCGGATTGGGTTATTACTCCAGGTTCTTTTTGGTGCCAAAGAAAACGGGGGACCTCAGACCCATCTTAGACCTTTCTGCCCTAAACCTGTTCATACCCAAGGAAAAGTTCCGGATGGTCACTCTCCAATCAATTCTCCCCCTGCTGCGGGAGAACGACTGGATGTGCTCGCTAGACCTCAAGGATGCGTATTACCACATATTAATGGACAGACGATCCAGGAGGTTCCTCCGCTTACGGCTCGGAGCCAGTCATTATCAATTCAGGGTTCTTCCATTCGGCCTCACCTCAGCCCCCAGAGTGTTCACCAAGGTCATGGCAGTGGTTGCAGCCCACCTGAGACTCCGGGGCATTCAGGTCTTCCCTTACCTAGACGACTGGCTCCTCACCGCTACCAACAGGCATCAGCTCTGTGCGGCGAGAGATTATGCTCTGTCTCTGGCCCACAACCTAGGCATCTCAGTGAACGAGCAGAAATCCTGCCTGTGCCCCACTCAAGCCTTAGAATTCATAGGGGCCAGGTTAGATACACGAACCTCCAAAGCTGTTCTAACGTCAGCCAGGCTGAACAGCTTGTCGTTTCAGGTGTTAGCCCTTCTTCGGAGCCCTGCTCCTCCAGCGGAGTTAGTCCTGAGGGCACTGGGGTCTATGTCAGCAGCGATCGGTCTCTCTCTTCATGCCCGTCTACGAATGCGCATATTACAATGGACCCTTCAAGTCCAATGGTCTCTGTCGATCCACCCATTATGCATGCCAATACCCTTGAGCAGGGTGTGCAGAGGCTCCCTTCTGTGGTGGTTACAGGCACAGGAACTCAGAGAAGGGAGACCCTTTGTGATCCCCCCGGCCAAAGCCACGTTGACCACGGACGCTTCTTGCCTCGGGTGGGGTGGGGGGGCATTGTTCAGGCAGATCTGTCCAAGGCACGTGAACTTTCCTAGAGACCGCATTACATATCAACGTCCTAGAGATGAGGGCGGTGCTTTTGGCGTTGCAAGCTCTCCACGACCTTCTTCCCACAGGGACTATTGCAATCCAGACGGACAGCATGTCAGTAGTCTGGTATATAAACAAATAAGGAGGGACCAGATCTTATCCCCTGTGTCAAGAAGCCATGAGTGTGGGAATGGGCGATTTCCACCAACCGCTTTCTGATAGCAACGCACATTCCGGGACGGTCCAACATATTAGCGGACAAGCTAAGTCGAGTGTTCGTCACTCCATACAAGTGGTCTCTGAATCCATCTGTTGCGAAGCAGATCTTCCACAAATGGGGTCAGCCTCGCTGCGACCTTTTCACTTCTCCTTTAAACACAAAATGCAGAGAGTACTTCGCGATAGTTCCCCCCAGAGGGGCGACCCCCAGAGACACTCTAGTCCATGCTTGGCCTCCCGGACTCCTTTATGCTTATCCCCCCCTCCCACTTATGATGAAATTCATCCAGAAAGCTTGTCGGTTGGGGAGCAGAGTTATCCTCATAGCCCCATTCTGGCCTCAACAGATCTGGTTCCCCTTTCTGCGGTCTCACAGTGTGGCTTCCCCATGGATTCTGGATCCCAGTCCAGACCTAATCTCGCACCCAGCGGGATGTCATACCCCAAACCTAGTCAATCTCAAACTTGCTGCTTGGTTGATCCAGTTCCATTAATGGCTAGGACTCCCAGTATCTCATCCCCCGTTAAGGCCATTCTAGTAGCGGCTCATAAACCATCTACCAGGAAACTTTACAACAGTAAATGGAAACGTTTTTCCATCTGGGCCAAGGATAAAGAATTGGACCCATTTACTGTCCCTATTCCGACTATTTTGGACTTCCTTTCCCTGCTTTTTAGACAGGGAGCTAGTGTCTCCACAGTCAAAGTGCAGTTAGCGGCCATCTCCCATTTTCACGTGGGCGACGGCATAGGCTCCTTAGCATCTACAAAGTTGTGCAAAACCTTCTTAAGAGGCGTTTTTCTTTTGAAACCACCGGTCAAGACTGTGGTTCCCCCGTGGGATCTCACTCTGGTCTTACAAGCCTTAACGAGACCACCTTTCGAGCCTGCGGCCTCGGTTCTGTTGAAGTTCTTGTCTTGGAAAACATCTTTCTTAGTGGCTATTACTTCAGTCAAGAGAGTTTCAGAATTACAAGCTCTGTGTATCAAACCTCCGTACCTTATTTTTCACAAAGATAGAGTGTCCCTCAGGACTAACCCTTCTTTCTTGCCTAAGGTGGCTACAGAATCAAACATTAATCAATCAATAAATCTCCCTGTATTTTTCCCAAATTTTCACAACAAAGGCGAATACACGTTGCACAAATTGGATGTACACAGACAACTGCATTTTTACTTGCACAGGACTAGAGAGTTTCGCAAGTCAGACCAGTTGTTTGTTTCTTATGCAAAATCAGCCATGGGCAAGGCAATTGCTAAAGTGACTGTAGCAAATTGGATCTGTCAGTGCATTATGCTGGGATACACTTCATCTGGGAAGCCAGCTCCGGTTGGCGTCCGTGCTCATTCCACAAGATCTGTAGCTACCTCAACAGCCTTTTGGTCTAGGGTTCCAGTAGACGATATTTGTTCAGCAGCTACCTGGTCCTCATCTCATACGTTCATTTCTCATTACAAACTGGATATGATTTCCAGGAGTAGGGCTTCTTTTGGCTCCACGGTGCTTCGGAATATCCTTCCGTAAGGGCCACCCAGGTTCTTATAGGTTAGCTGGGGACTCTGTCCCACAGGTTGCAGATCAAATGAAGTAACTACTTCAGATAAAGAAGTTATGTACTCACCATAACGTTCCATCTGAGTAGATACCTCATTTGTCTGCAACCGACCCCCCCTGCCATCCCCCGAACCTCGGGAATTTTTCTGATCATTCGGAGTTGGTTTCTGTCTCGAGTTGGTGAGGCAAAAAAAAAAACAATCTGAGGTAATGTGGTTGGTAGTAGGGGATTATGGGTAGGGGGAGGAGCTAGGAGCTCGAATCTTGGAGCTTGGAAAGCTGCCGGATCGGATCCGAGGTCGGATCCAACACCCACAGGTTGCAGACAAATGAAGTATCTACTCAGATGGAACGTTATGGTGAGTACATAACTTCTTTTTTCCTTCTATGCTAGCCATCTAGGTTAGGCAGTTTCAAAGGTTACTCTTGTCAAGTGGATTACAGACTGTATCACCTTCATTTATTATAAAATTGGATTACAGCTACCTCTCCGTCCCAAGCCCCACGCCACCAGATCTATGTCCACCCCATCTGTCTTTTCTTCCAGGGCTTCACTAGATGATGTCTGTACTGCAGCCACTTGATATAAGGCTCACACATTTGTATCACATTATAAATTGCATCTTGTTTCCCAGAGCAGGGCCTCATTTGGTTCAGCAGTTGTCTGGCATATCCTTCCTTGAAACCACCCAGGAGTTGCATAGGTTCATAGGTTGGTACTAGGCTATCGGCCCTAGGGCCTATACAAGCCTAGCCATAACAATTCCCTGGCAATTTCTTCCCACAGTATTTACTTCCCTGGACCCCTGTCTAGCAGGGCAACTGACATGATCCCCGGGGTGAATTTCCTATCTCCCAATCATTAAGGTTCCTTTTGAAGAGGGCCAAAGAGGCGCTCTGCTTGACATGTATGGGCAGTCTGTTCCAGAGTCTGAGGAGTCTCTGGGTCAGAAACCTTTCCCTCCAGCATGTTTTGTTCATTGTGATGACAAGGTTTAAATCCCTGGGAGCGTGTGTCTCTGAGGGATTGGGATTTCTTTAAGTGTAGCATGTCCAACAGCTCTGGGGTTGACATGGCCTTGTATGTTAAGCAGAGATCGCCTCTGAGTAGACGATATGCGACAGGGTATAGGTGAAGTATTTTTAGACGGTCAGCATAGGGCATCTGCTTTAGGCCTGTGATTCTTTTAGTGAGGTATTTCTGCGGCCTTTCCAGTTGTTGCAGATGTCTTGAGAGGTACATACCAAATGGGACGTTGTATTCTATAATAGGTCTAATGAGAAATGAGTACAATGGGACAATGACCTCCTTTTTTCTGGATGAAAAGCCCTTAGTGATGAGGTGTGCCACATAGAAGGATTTCCTGACTGTTGTGGCGATGTGGTTATCGATGGTGGGAACACTGTCCACCTGTGTCCCTAAGTCTGTTATCACACTTTGTCGGTGTTTAGTGTACTGCCACCTGTGTGGTAATTCACAGGTACATGTTTTTTTCCCAAAGGGGATAACTATACATTTCTTGGCATTGAGCTTGAGCCCATGTCTCTGGCACCAAGCATCTGTTTCTGTAAGGCCCTTTTGTAGAATATCCACATCATTTGGGGATTCAATAATGGCTTCCACTTTGCAGTCATCTGCGAACTTTGGTAGCCAGAGTCCCTTAATGTTGGCTTGTACTTCAGAGAAGTAGATGCCAAATAAGAGTGGTCCCAGGACTGAACCCTGAGGTACTCCACTTGTCACTTGTCTGGAGCTGGATTTGGAGTCGGCTACTATTGCAGTGTGAGTTCTGTCAGTAAGCCAGTTGGCAACCCATCGAGTGACGTAGGGATTAATGCCTAGCTTAGTAAGTTTATATATAATTCCAGAGTGGGTGATGGTGTCGAAGGCCTTGGCGAGATCCATATAGGCTGTGTGGACCACTTTACCCTTGTCCATGGCTCTGGAGACTTATTTAGAGAAATCAGTCAGGTTCAGGAGACAAGATCGGCCCTTCACGAACCCAAACTGCGTAGGGTCCAATGTTTGAAGGTTGCCAATGTCTTTATTTATAAGTTCCATGATAATACATTCCATGGCCTTGCAGATCAGGCTCGTCAGACTGATGGGGCGGTAGTTCCCAGGATCCAAGATGGATCCCCCTTTGTGGAGTGGGATAACTGAAGCTGTGCACCACTCAGTGGGCATGAAGCCTGAGGTGAGGCTATGATTAAACATGTCATCTGGTCCCATGGATGCTGTATTCTTAGCTTTGGAGAGTGCGTTTTTTATCTTTGTGGCCGTTATTACCGGAATTTGGCAATCTTTCGGTATTGAGATGGGCCCTTTAGGGGGTGAGAGAGGGGTGAAGTTTGCACTAAATCGATCTGCCAGGATATTGGCAATATCCTTGGGATCAGTATGTTTAATACCATTCTGTTGTAGTTCAGAGCAGATCTGAGCATTACCATTTAGATTCTTGACATAGTTATAGAATGCATAGTGGTTGTCTTTGGAATCTTTGGCAATTTTATTTTTGTAACTAGCTTTGGAGGATTTTATGAGGGATCTCAGCTTCTTACTGAGGCTGGTAAGGGAGTTTTTTTGCATCCTGGGATTTTCCTCTTTTCTGCAACAGTTTCTTTATTTTGTTGTAAAGTTTGTTTATGGCAAGGGACCACCAGATTGACTTCCTTTTCTTGGTGGAGAGCATCTTGGTTCTATTGGGGATGGCACGATTCATGCATGAGTGGATGTGCTCATACAGTGCCTTAGTGTAGGATTCGGCAGTCAAACTTTCAGTTCCTGTTTGCATGGGTGTCATGACTTTTGTCACTTCTGACTGAGTAGCATGAAGATGGCTTTGGAGAAGTTTTTTACGGAAGTTTCCTTACTGGGGGTTGGGGGTGGGATGTGGATGTCAAGGGTGATTAGCTTATGGTCAGACCTGACCAATGAGGGGCTGACCATAGGTGTGGAGCATCGATTTCCCATGTTGGTAATGACCAGGTCTAGGATATTGGAGCCCCTGGTGGGGCGTCAGAATTTATGAATTTCAAGAACTGTTGGGCAAAGGTGTTAGTACACGAGTAGTTTTCCCAGTTAATGGCAGGGTAGTTGAAATCACCCAGTATCAGGGTATTTGGTTGCATCTTAATATTTCCCATTATGTCTAGAAAGGTGTAGTGAGAATCTTGGGACATGGTGGGGGATCTGTAGCAAGCTACAATTTGGATTGCAGTCTTACCTGATGTTAGTTGCACCTGGAGAATTTCAGACGCATTGTGTTGGGCAACTAGCCTGGTGTGTGAATATCCCTGGTGAATATGGACATTCCTCCACCTTTAGTGCTTCGGTCCTGGTTTGGTGGCCGAAAAGTGTGGTAAGAGTTGTAGTCTGGTATTGCAGGGGTGCTCTCTGGAGCCTTGAACCAGGTCTCAGTTACTGCACAGATATCGATGTTCTCCATTTGTAGGAGTGCCTCGAGAGAGCGCATTTTGAAGTTTAGACTTCTAGCATTGAGTAGCATTACCTTCAGATTTTGCATGCTTGTACCGGTTGCGGTGGTGGTTTTGTACTTTGAACTTTGCCTAAAAAAGGCACTATATGGGTGGCAAGAGCCAGTAACCTGAATCCCAGGGGCGACAGGTGCAGACCATCTCTGGCAAAGCATCATGGTCTGTCGATCATGTCGTCCCAGGCAGACAGATACTGGATCCCCTTTGAATGACACCAGAAGCTTAGCCAGTTGTTGAAGTCAATCATTTTGTCCTTATACTGTGGTATCATTCTGGGCGAAGGCAGGATGCTACTCAGGGCTAGGGTCATACCTGCCTGGGCCACATGATCTGAGACCTCTTCCATGTCTCTTCATGTAGTCCAGGGAGGTACATCTTAAGTCATTCACTCCAACATGGACAGTGACAGAGTCATATTTGTACTTGTTGTGAAGTGACTTGAGTGCATGCGTTATGTGGCAGATCCTGGCACCCGACACGCAGCTGACTGTAATTTTCTCCTTGTTCAGCCTGGTGAGTGGGACATCAGTGTGCCTGACTATATAGAGTCACCTATGACTGAAGTATTGGGTATGTTGTCTTGCCTTAGGGGCTGTTGTTGGGTGGCACACTGGTATTTTGAGCTATGTGACACTTTGGTTCTGATTGGTGTTTGTTTGCGTTTCAGCTTCAGAGGTCCTTGTTGCTTGGGCAGGTTACTGTTAAGGGCCTCCACATATGTGGGTTTAGTGTTGCTATGTGTGGGTGTTGGTGGTGTGGGTTTAAAAGGGCTATGTGTTGCTTGAGGTGCAGTGCAGGTGTTAACCTTCTCCTCTTGAGTGTCTAGCACAATCTTGGGTGGAGAGAGCTTTGCTTCCGGTTTGGCTATGTAAGTGCATCTCTCGAAAATTGTAGTGTTGGGTGGTTGGAGGAGAGGGTTGTCTGTGTACATGAGGCAATTGCTGCATTGCCCCAGTATGCCCAGATTCACCAGGTGGACAGGAGAAATCACCGGAAGCTGACCCTTGGACATGCATGGTTTGGTGTTTTTTTTTTTTGTAAAGTACAAGAGCTGTTTTCCCTTACCTTAGCAAGGTACTTTGCAATTATAGGCTGTTCAGAGCCTACAATTAATTTTTCCTTATTAACAAGGGGAGTTGAGTGCTTGTATTCAGTTTAAGACTTGTTAGTGCTTTCCAACAGGTTTTAAAGCAATTGCTAGTTACAGGGATGCTTAAAAGGTAAGATGAAAATAAATGGTTTATCCTAAACACTGCAGTGTGCGCTAGAGGAGTTAGATGTGAAAGTAGGTAACTTAAGTTTTACCTGTCAAAAAAGTTAACTTTCAGTGGAGAGTCACTATTTTTAAAACAGCAAGATAGATTGAAAGGGTGTGGTCACTTTTGTATTCTGGTACTATGGAATACAGTAGGATGGCCAATAAATGTAAATAGTTTAAGGGGAGTGATTTTACAAAATTATAATTTTATGCTTACTCACAGAAGCCAGAAAAAACAGAGATGAAATGAGATATATGGTCAAATTAACATAAGGGGAAGGCAGGTGGGAGGGTGGGGAAAAAAATCTGCCTGACTCACAAGAGACAGAGCTGTGGTCCCTTTTCAAGTTTTAATATGCGGTTAAAAGCAGAATATAACTAAAACACAAGATAAATAAAACAAATCACAGTATTCAAAATAGAAAAAGGAAATAAAGTAATACAACAAATAAAAAGCAAACTAACCTTTCCCACACAGCAAAGTGTAGCAGAGTCTGGGTGAGCCTTTCTAGTAAAGAATAGCTGGGGACTCTACCTATATGTGAAGAAGAATGAAAGAGACAACATCAGATTTATTGGTTATGTAATTACCATAACTTGGTATGTATCTCCTCACCTTCCCACCCTGCCATCCCCCTTTCTGGCACTCTAGGAGACCTGGAGAGAACTATTCTTGGGAACGATGGTTCTATATGTATGTATGTATATATAGATATATTTAAATTTCCTTCTTAGAAATGTTCATAGTTCATAGTTTAGTACTAAGCTAACTGCCCTTGTGAGCCATTTTAAGCTTAGCCAATTATCCCTTATGAGACTCAAACCCTGCACCTAGTGTTTGTAAGGCAAACACCTTAGCCATTAGGCCACCTTCCCAACCCACTTCTTTTGCTCTCTATTATCTGTGGGCAGCAAACTTGATCTGAGGAGGTTGGTTAGAGTGCAAAGTATTGTGGCATTGTGGGTAGTGGGAGAAGCTTGAGACTTGGATCCTAGTCTGACAAAATATGGCCAAGTCAGATTTGAGGACGGATTTGTAACCCATACATGAGGAGGAGGAAAAGAAGACAACACAGATACCAAGTTATGGTAAGTACATAGCTAATATTTTCAGATCATTCACAATAAGGGTAGTGAAATTTAAGGAGGAAGGAGAGGTGCAAAATGGGCAAGAGTATGTGTAAGGCTACTGCGCAGAGAGTTAAGTCTAGAAGAGCAACATGGTAAGGTTATCTTCTGTGACAGAGGCAGTTTTGTGCAGTTTGAAGCAATTATACAGAAACAGGGAAAGAAAAAGCAGAAAATGACCATAGTTCTCTATAGAACAGACAATGAATATTAGTAAATTCAGGAGGTAATAAAGCAATGAATCTGGACTTTGGGGGGCCTTCTGTACTGGATAACTGTTGGGATTTTCTGTTCTGATATTCTTAGCACAACAGAATTTAGAAGTTTCTGTAGTTGCTGTGCTGTACGTAGGAACATGGTTACCTCTTACCATTGCTTGTCATGGTGTCACATGCAGGACAGAGAGTGTGCTTGCTGCTTACTAAATGTAGATCTTGTTTCTAGTTGTCTTTATTAGAAAGATTGATGGTCAGTGCTTAAGAAACATCAACCTTCAATGTGTAATTGTGGCTGTCAGATTGACATTCAGATGATCGAAAGCGAAAATGCTGACCTTCAGAATATCGAATGCAAAATGTTGAATATTCAGAAGGCTGATAAATGCCGGTAGCTCATTTATGAGATCACAGTATAGCTTGGAGTGGGGTTTTACCCTTTCCTCCTGTAGTGTAATCTCAGAGTTGGTATATATAATTAGCAGGGGATGTGAGGGGTGCCGGGTGGGGGGTGGGGGTCCTCATGCAAAGTACAGTGTGTTATACTTTTTAGCTCAGTTTTGATATTCCTAGTGTTCAGTGTTGTTGGTTTGATGTTTTGAATATTGACTGTTTGTATAGTCAGCCTAATGTTATAGACATGGCTTTTCATAGCATTTACAGGAATTTCATGACAGTATAGTCTTATGTCATTGTTTAATTTTTAACATGCTTTTGATCACTGCTGCCTACTGACAGTCAGCCATCCTGCTGTTGTTTGGTCCATCGGCTCACCTGTGAGGCAGTGGATGATCACAGGAGGTAGTCATCCAGGTAGCTATAATGATTTTCCTATTTTTGTCTGTAATTCTTTGCCCAGTGGCTGATGTGCATTCTTGCAGATGCAGGGACCTTATATGACCTCTGCTGTGAATGTGTGCATTCCAACAGATGCCTCTTGAAGGCTACCACCTTGACAAGCCTTGTTAGAGCCAAACGTATGTCCTTGCCCCATGCATTGCATGCCATACATATCTGTCTACAGTAGCTGCTGATATTTCAGTGGGCTAGACCACTTCTCTGCCTTCAGGGTGGATGAACTGGCATTTGCCACTCACTACCACCCTCTGTCATTGGTTTCTCCAATGGAAGGTTGCTAGCGTATAGCGGGTTGTCTGGACCACAGTAAGGGATTCACCCCTTTGCATAACGGAGCCGACCTTTGGTTCCAGTGCTCTAACATATCTACCTACATTAGATATATTGAGAAGCTTGAGGTCTACATTACTATGAAGCAGATGTAACTGTAGATGGTGCACAGTGCAGAGTCTGCTAGGAGGAT
Organism: Protopterus annectens; assembly: GCF_019279795.1. Taxonomy (NCBI): domain Eukaryota; kingdom Metazoa; phylum Chordata; order Ceratodontiformes; family Protopteridae; genus Protopterus; species Protopterus annectens. The sequence goes on along the minus strand of NC_056749.1, from coordinate 483,941,519 downwards.
CCATCTGATGGCCTCAGTATTGTACCAGACTGATGAGAGAAAGACAAAAATCCAGATGCCGGACATCAGTGAAAGCATCATGCTGCTTTCAGGTAACAGGTTGTCCTTTGGTTAGTAAGGGGTAAGTTTATTGACTCCCATTGAGAAGAACAGGGGAAAGTTTAACCTCAGCTTCACCTCGGGGTACGTTCCTGGGTGTTAGCACATCTTTCAGCATCTAGAGCATGTTCGTTGATGGCTGTAACACATGGTACTGTTTCATTAAATGACTGTTACCTTTGCAGCATTCATAGTGCCCATATGTACATTATAATGTTGAGTTTACTATACACTAGTAAGGCTGAAGAACTGGCAGCATCACACTTCCTGTCCTTCTTCATTGTTTTGAACTTCATGAATCCTTATGTTGTATGGCATCAGAAGTGAGGCTAGTGAAGTAGATCATGTTTGTTTATTTCTCTGAGACTAATGTGCGTCTGCTGCCTCTGGGTAGTGTGCTTTTCTAGGGCAGTTTGTCAAGGAAAGTACAGTTATGTAATTAAACTTACCATAACAGTGGATGCTCAAATAGATCACTGTTGTAGTAGCCTAAACCTGTATGGGTTGTCCTGCTTAGGATCGGACCAGCCAGCCAGTCAGCGAGCTTCCAAAGCTTTAGAGCACCATCCACTCACAATAGCCACTGTACAGCTCAAGGAGAACAGTATAAAATCAGTGGCTAGGACATCAAATCACTCATGTTGCCTTAGTGGCATATGGAGTTCTGTGCCTGCATTCAGATCCACTCAAATCCACACTAGTAGCTTTCCAGAGCTCAGAATCCCCTTCTCTGACTCTGTGTGATAGGGTATAGGCTAATCCTCTTCCATCAGGGGAAACCTGACCCCTGTCACAGAAAGTCAGTTATTGAGACTGTTACTGCCAGCTGTAGTTGAATCGCCTCAGTAGACTGCATTTGTGGATTAAAGCTTCCAGACTCAGATAAGATCCACTTGGGAACTTTTCTTCCTCTTTATTATTATGTACTTATGATTTATTTTTGTTTTGTTAACATATTATGTTAAGTTGTCCAATCTCGCCTTCATTCTTGCTGGTTGGGTTTGGAGCCGAACCTCGGCTCCGACTCGGCCACTTACTATAGCTTGAGAGCATTTTACTGGCTCAAGGCTACCTCTTATCCCAGAATGCCCAGCGCCAGCTACCCAGATCTCGTTTGCCGCTTTAGCTGCGAGGTTGCGATCAATACTGGCTCAGGCTTAGTATAATTTTTTGTCTCTTTTAAACTCAAATATTGTGCTTAAAATTTGATATAATTCTTTGGTAGTAGTTTGTAAGTTTCTTTTATTGTAAACTCCCTTATCCCGTCCTTCTGCTTTACTTTGGTGCTGTGTTGGCCATTGCCCCTTAGTCGCTAGGCCTTCTGTTATTCCCTGAACCCGTTTAACTTAGAGAGTTCTTCCCCTCCCCTCCCTTAAGGACAACCGTTTAAGTTAGAGGCTCTCCTTTAAGGTCTTTATTAATTTTTAGTTTTTCTATTGCAGTTTATCTTTTACTAAAATGATTCATGCTGTCAGAAGATGTCTCTGACAGATGGGCACATTAGTTGTGTTTATTGCTTGTGGGGCTCTGCACCTGCAGGACTCATGCTATTTGTCATGCCTTTAGTCCAAGGATCCTGCAGGAGTGGAAAAACAAGCTTATCCTCTGTGAATTATTAAAACAGGATTCTCCAGCTAAAGCATCTCAGCCAGTGAAACCTTTGAAACCAGTCAAGCCGTCGGTTCCATGTTCGGAATCGACCTATGAGCGTGGCAAACCAAGTGTGTCGGTGCTGGCTGGCACCGATAAGACTACCCCTCCGTCAGCTCCAACTGTTACTTCTGAGCCGTCTCAAAGCCACAAAAGAGCTAGGACTCCTTCTTTGGAGCCGATTCGCTCGGTGCCACAGTCATCATTACTTCAAAGCAAGTCCAGTCATCACTCATCTTCCCACTCCTCTCGATCCTCGAAGTTATCGGATCAGGATGTGGAGAGAGTGGTCATTAGAGTGCTTAACTCACAGGCCCTTGCTAAAATGCTTTTGAGCCCACCTCAACAGGCTTCGGCTCCATCCGCTTCGATTTCGATTCCTCTTCCAACTATACTTAGTTTGGAGCTGGAGTCCATAGACGCTCCAATAGTGGTTCCTTCGGCTTCGATGACATCCTCATTGGCTTCAACATTGGCTTGGATTACCTCGATCCCATCGAGGTATCTGGGTGCCGAAGCTCTCTCGTCGGCTCTGAGGGGGAAGTGGCATCAGACTTTTGTTCAACCCCGCGCTCCCTCTCGGCGCGTCGGCTCAATTGAGTTTGGCTCCCACATCGGCCTTGGAGCTGTTGCCCTCGGCACAGGGTGGTATTCCTGTCTCTTCGGAGCTGGAGCCCTCCTTGTGTTGAGACCGTGATGCTTTCAAGGTCATGAGGAGAGTGCTGTCCCCACAGACTGCTCCACTATTGGTTCCATCGACTCTGTCCCCTCGGTGCCTGTGACAACCTCTGCTCCTCCTCCTGCCCCAAAGTGTAGGGAACCTATGCCCCAGGACACCTCATTGGGTGAACCCTCTTCTTCTGAAGCCTCCTCAGAGCATTCTGAGCAGGCTCTCCGGAACAAAAAGTGCAAGAGGAAGCACTTAGACTCCCCTGTGTCTGTCACCTCAGATAATGACCTGGCTGAATTGGAGGGGTCCCCCTCTGAAGATGTTTCTTTTTCGGACATCCTTGAGATTCTCAGGCAGAGGCGTAGCTGGGCTTCCCTAGTCCCCTCCCAGGACATGTCTGTATACCTGGAAGCATTTGGTTCCCGACCTTCGACTTCCTGGGTGTCTCCGCCTTTTGATCCACTCATGTCTGTAGTGTCTCGAAAGACTTGGTCAGCTCCAGATTCCATGGAACCTGTCCCGAGGAGACCCAATAAATTCATCACAGCTCCCCAAGACAAACAATTCTTAAATAAAGGTGTCCCAGTTGATGCCATGGTGGTAGCAGCAGCCACAAAGAGAGAGTTAGCTGAAACCTCCTCATCTGTCCATCCACCAAATAAAGACTCTTGTACAATGGATAGATATGGGAAGCAAATATTTTCATCAGTGACCTTCTCCCTTAGGTCCCTGAACTATCTTATCCATTTTACTAGGCTTCAGTGGGATCTCCTAAAAGAGCATGGAGATACCCTACAAGATCCCACAGCTGAGGGAGCTTCAGCCAAGGTAGCTACCCAGCTTGCGACTCTTAATTCAGTAGTCAACTCCTCCATGAGGCTTATTTCATATGCAGCCGATGGAGCGATTAGAGCTGCAGGAACAGGAGTAGCTCTTAGGAGACATTCTTGGCTGTGGCTGTGGCTGTGTCAGTTTGCGGAACCTTTCAGAGCGTCCTTCACCAATACCTCCTTTGATGGCTCCTCTCTCTTTGGGCCTCAGGTGAAAGGCACGCTTACCAGGTGCCAGCAGGAAGGCAAGACGCTCTCTGATGTTAGAGTCCGTTTTTCCACTCCTACCAGACCATATCCAAAAGGGCAGAAGGGTGGAAAGATGCGGATGTCCTTCAAGGATGCATCTGCAGTCATAACATATGGGTTGTCCTGCCTCAGGCAGCCCTTCGGTCGGCCGGATTCCAAAGTCTGGGTCTGGCCTCGGCTGATGTCGCACTTTCCCCGACGTCAGAGCGTCTGGGGTATAAAAGCATCAGCCGACGCCATTTTCTTCAGTCTTTCTTGCCGCACGGTGCCCGAAGCAGAAGCTGTTCGCAAGTGCCGGTCGGTCAGATCCAGAGATTTCAGCTACTGAAGACTTCGAAAAAAGCTAAGTACCACGTTGGGGACTCTTTCTTGCCTCAGCCGATGTCAGACAAAGTAAATAATTGTTTAACTTGTGGGAAACAAATACCTCATAAGGATTTCCATTCTTACTGCCTTCCTTGCTTAGGCCCAGACCACGACGTATCAGCTTGTTTAGCCTGTGCCTCCTTCAACCGACGGACTCTTAGACGTCGGTCGGAGTTTGCAGAGGAGTTTTTTGGAACCGATTTTGCTTATAAAATGCCGTCGGAGACTCCGACCAAGATATGGTCAAAAACGCAAGGAAAAGGACCGACATCATGCCCGCGGTTTCGGCTGAAACCACGGCGAGGCCTACCGCGAGTGTCTCGGTTTCGGCTGAAACCGAGTCCACGGCTATTCCTTCCACCGAAACCATACCTTCGACCACTGAGGCCAGAGAGGCCCCGGCTGAGTCGGCTTCAGAACTCCCTACCGAAGCTAGTGTTTAGGATTTGTCCGACACCATACCTTTGGACATTTCTACCCCGGCACATGGGGCAGCTAGGCCCCCAGCTTCTATGTCTATTAAGGCCTTCTCCAGGGCTAAAGCTGCCAAACTTTCAAAAGCTTTGCCTGCAAAATCTACATCCCAGAGGCCTTCCTCTAGTTCTCAGATCCTCAGTCTTGCTGAGGACCTTATCTCCTTAATTAGGGGTACCCAACCTCACCCAGACAGGGCCTCCCAACCACCTCCAGACAAAAGGCCCAGGACTGACCCCTCTGAACCTCACTCCTCAGATTACTCCACGGATGGATCTGATTTGTCAGACCACCAGGAAGGGGCCTACTCGCCTTATGAGGATTCAGATGCAGAAGAATCTATCCCTTCAGCCTCCCCCCCTGAAGCATTTTCCTTTGGGGAGACTTTACACTCCATGAGAGAACACTTTCAATGGCAGGGTCAGGATTTCTCTGATTCTAGAAAAAGATAAAGGACCTTTTTGCATTTGCCCCAGCATAGGCCCTTAGCTATACCTCCGGTTCTAACTGTAATTGATGATGTGTACAATGATGTCAGTACTGCACCTGATTCTCTTCCTCCGGCCCCCGCCAAACCTGACAGATATTACAGGGTCCCGGATTCTCACTTTCACCTGTATAAAGCCCATGCTGCAGACCCAGACACTATTTCTCAGGGCCCTAAAGGGGTTGCAGCCGCTACTGCCAAAAATCCCCTACCCTCTGAAAGAGAGTCTAGAGCATTAGAGAGATGGGGAAAAAAGGTTTATACATCTGCTACTCTTTCTGCCAGGGCATTAAACTGTCAATTCCATATGATACAGTACCAAGAATCTTTGTTAGATCAGCTAAATAAGAAACTTTCTTCACCTGAGCCCTTAGACCGTAAATCCCTTCAGGATTTGGTACACAACTCACAACAGGTCAGTAATCATTTCTTAAAATGTGGCTATGATGCACTGGAGGCTTCATTTAGATCAGCTATGACTGGGGCAGTAATTCGTAGGCATGCCTGGCTGAAGGAGCAATCTTTGCCAGACCATGTCAAGGCTAAACTCCTCGATGCTCCAATGGAGAAACAGCATTTATTTGGCTCCCCTGCACAGGAGATTCTAAAGAAGGTTGAAGAAAAAGCAAAATCTGTGCAAACAGTTAAAGATTTCCTGCAAGTTCAACCTCCGAGGTTCAGTAGAAACTGGCCTACAAAGAATTGGTCCTTTCCATATTCCTCCAGAGCACAGAGAGGCAGAAACAGACGCCCTAGAGGCAGAGGTCAATCCAAGGGCCCCTACTGAGGCCGTCAGTGGCAGCCTGCCAACCAGAGGAGTAGTGCAACAGCTACAACTACTACCACTACTACAGGACAGACACAATGACTTGACTCTGATTCCGCCTACCAGGGATCAACTGGAAGCACCCTTGGGCGGAAAGCTGGCTTTATTCTCGAAAAACTGGCATTGCATTACAAAGGATACTTGGACATTGCAAATAATAGACAAAGGATACAGGTTTCACTTCCATACTTTGCCAAAAAGAGGCGGAATGCCAAACCTTCCACCAAACCAGAAGGCAGAGGCTTTAAGACAAATCAGCAAGTTACTTCAGATGAAAGCTATAGAAAGGGTACCATCTACAGAACAAGGCCAAGGATTTTACTCCAGACTTTTCCTTGTGTTTGCGGAACCTTTCAGAGCGTCCTTCACCAATACCTCCTTTGATGGCTCCTCTCTCTTTGGGCCTCAGGTGAAAGGCACGCTTACCAGGTGCCAGCAGGAAGGCAAGACGCTCTCTGATGTCAGAGTCCGTTTTTCCACTCCTACCAGACCATATCCAAAAGGGCAGAAGGGTGGAAAGATGCGGTTTTGAAAATCCCAGGGACCCTTGCCTGATGCACGTGGTGAATTTTCCCCCAGGGGAAGAGGGGGAAATAATAAGAATGGCAGACGCCGCCCTCGTGGCAGAGGGGGTCCGCAAAATCAGGTTGACAGAGATACGTTCTCTTCCAAACCCTATCAACATCCCTGAAGGGGTGCCCGACTGTTCAACTCTGGAGGCAGTTGGGGGAAGGCTTTCATTGTACCCAGCCGCCTGGCAAAATATTACAAAAAACAAATGGGTACTAGCCATTATATCCGGAGGTTACAAGATTCCCTTTCATCAACCCCCTTTTGTTTTAAAAAAATCCATCCCAGATGTTCCACCCAATCTAAGGGATCAGGCTGTCACAGAAGTTTCAAGACTGCTAGAAAAAAGAAATCCAGGAAGTCCCCGCAGACCAATTAGAATCTGGAACTTACTCAAGATTCTTTTTAGTGCCCAAAAAGACAGGGGACTGAAGACCAATTCTGGATCTCAGCAGGTTAAACAAATCTGTACAAAAAGAAAGGTTCCGGATGGTAACACTGCAGTTCATTCTCCCCTTTCTGGGTCAGGACAATTGGATGTGCTCCATAGATCTTCAGGACACATACTATCATATAAAAATGGACAGATGATCCAGGAGATTTCTACGCTTCTGGCTAGGGGCCAGTCATTACCAATTCAGAGCTCTGCACTTTGCTCTCACCACAGCACCCAGGGTGTTCACCAAATGCAAGGCAGTAGTCACGGCTCACCTGAGACGTCAAGGATTCCAGGTGTTTCCTTATCTGGATGACTGGCTTCTCACTGCTACCACCAGGCAACAACTTATAGAAGCACGAGATTACACCATCACATCCTGTGCTCAACTAGGCATCACAATAAACTTCAAAAAATCTGCCTTGTTGCCCTGTCAATCTGTTACATACACAGGAGCAGAGCTAAACACAAGAAAAATGATTGTAAAATTACCTCAGGAAAGTTTCCATTATTCGAAAACAGGTGTCACTTCTCCTGAGGAGCAAAATAATTCAAGTCAAATATGTTCTTCAAGTTCTAGGGTCCATGGCAGCAGCCATTCTTCTAGTTCCCTTAGCACGCTTTCACATGAGAATCCTTCAGTGGCTTCTTTTCACACACTGGTCCTTTCAGGAATTACCCATGTCTCACATGATACTAATTATGGAGTCGTGCAAAAGACACCTTTCCTGGTGGATGGTCTCTCCACTAGTTTCTCAGGGCAGACTTTTCATGGAACCCCATCCGGACGCCATAGTGGCCACGGACGCTTCCCTGATGGGGGGGGGGGGCATTATCTAGGGAAAACAGTCCAAGGCACTTGGCAGCCTCACGAGTACCGCTTGCACAGAAATGTCCTGGAAATGAGAGCAGTGCTCCTAGCATTGCAAGCTCTTCAAGACTCTCTCCCTGCTGGGACTATTGCAATACAGATGGACAATATGTCAGAGGTTTGGTACTTCAACAAACAGGGCGGAACCAGGTCTTACCCCTTGTGCCGAGAGGCCCTCAGACTGTGGCAATGGGCGATTTTCTCCCAACATTTTCTGATAGCAACGCATATCCCTGGGACATCCAACGTAATAGCGGACAGGCTCAGCAGGGCTTTCCTCATGCCACATGAGTGGTCTCTGAAACAGGAAATTGTGGATCTTATTTTCTGCAAATGGGGCTAGCCTTGCTGTGATCTCTTTGCCTCTCCCCTCAACAACAAATGCAGCAGCTACTTCTCCCTTGTTCCTCCTCCAGGTCAGACACCCAGGGAACCTCTAGTCCATGATTGGCCTCAGGGACTCCTTTATGCATTTCCCCCCTTCCCCATAATTCCAAAAGTCATTCAGAAAGCAAAATCGTTGGGTTGCAAAATGATCCTCATTGCCCCCTATTGGCCTCGACAGAGTTAGTTTCTGTTCCTTCACCCCCATCTTCTAGCCCAGCCTTAGATTCTGGACCCAGTACCAGGACCTCTTGATTCATTAATCAGGCGGGCTACACCAATCCCTCCAATCTCTCATGCTCACAGCTTGGTTACTCCACTTCCAATCCTAGCCACGCTCCCCAGTATTTCCCCAGCAGTGTGTGATATTATTGTTTCCTCCCATAAGACAAATACAAGGAAAGTCTATGCTAGCAAATGGAAAAGATTTTCTTACTGGGCAGAAGCCAGGAATTTAGATCTTTTTACAGCTCCTGTACATGAGATTTTGGACTTCCTAGCAGAACTGTTTCATTCTGATGCAGTGGCTGCTACTATTGGCTGCCATTTCAAATTTTCATTTCGGAGTTTCTAACTCCAGCATAATATCTCACAAACTCTGTAAGGCCTTCATGAGAGGTACATCTCTACTTAGACCCCCAGTGAAAGAGCCACTTCCACCTTGGGATCTCAATTTGGTTCTTGCCTCCTTGATACTGCCACCCTTTGAACCAGCAGCATCATGTTCCTTGAAGTTTCTCTCTTTGAATACTCTTTTCTTAGTTGCTATTACTTCTGCCAGACGTGTTTCAGAACTTCATGCACTATGTGTTTGCCCTCCATACCTAGTTTTTCACAAAGACAGGGTTTCCCTGAGAACTAACTCATCTTTTCTACCTATAGTTTGTTCAGACCACAATTTGAATCAATCCATTGAACTCCCTGTTTTTTTCCCTAATCATTCCAACAAGGCAGAATACAGATTACACTAATTGGATGTGCATAGACAACTGCGTTTCTATCTCCATAGAACAAAAGAAATGAGAAAATCAGATCAGTTGTTCCTTTCATTTGCTAACAACAAACAAGGCCTTCCAGTTTCTAAAGTAACATTGTCAAAATGGTTATCGGACACCATAGTCCATACCTGCCAATTGCGACAAAAAGATCTTCCAACAAAACCCAAAGGTCATTCAACCAGGTCAGTAGCTACTTCGGTAGCATTTCAATCTAGATTGCCCATAGATTCCATTTGTGCAGCAGCTACTTGGGCAGATCCTCATACATTCATTTCTCATTACAAAGTAGATGAGGTCTCCCGGGGCAGAGCTTCCTTTGGTTCCATGGTTCTAAAGAGTCTGTGCACTCAAAAAAGAATTCCCCTGCACGGAATAATTGCACGGCTCAAAAACACATGATAAACAAAAAGCAAAAGCCAGCAACTGTGAGCTGTGTAAACTAATTTAATTAGTTGTTGAAATAAAATACCACAAGAATAAACAGACCGGTTTCAGCTATGGTGTTAACCTAGCCTTCAACAGTGTAAATTCCAAAAACATCTTGAAGTTCTTTTATACATTTGGAAATAATTAGTCACAAAATTTCATTGATGAGCTCATGAATATTCATTAATGTACCAAATCATAAATATTCATTAAGACCAGGCTGGAAAAGTCCACTAATTTCACAATCTATTTTTTCCCTTTTGCATTTAATTTGCTATGCCATCCAGATTTATTAGATCTGTCACCTGTTATTTTATCAATGATGGTAAAATGAAACTTTGCTGTGGTATGTTTGAGTATGTTTATAAAGAGCATTGCTCATTCTTTTACATTTGACATCACTCAGGTGTTCAGAAATGCGTAATTTAAGAGGTCTGGATGTTTGTCCTATGCAGAATGCATGACAACTGCAAGAAGCCATGTAAATGATCCAATCCGTGCTGCAATTTGCAAAGAACTTAATGTCAAATATAATACTGCAATTGCTACTGGAGAATTGTTTGTTTTTTAGCACATGTTTGCAATGGCTGCAATGTCCACACCCACAAGCTTGTCTCCAGAGATTAAGGTTTGGGTCATGTTATGATTGATGTGATCATGATGGTGTTTATAGTGGTTGAAATAAGATCCAAGATTTTTCCCCTTTCTGAATGAGAACATGCAGGTCTCAGATAAATGTTGTGACAAAACATTGTCAGCTAACATAATATTCCAGTGTCGGTTGATGGCATTAATGACACTATTGGTATTCCTGCCATATGTAGTGATGAATCGTAAATTGTTTGTATTTTGTGATTTTTGTTTGTATTTAAGAAGGTCTTCTCTGTCTAGATTTGCAGCATGATTGCTTGCTGCATGTACATAGCCCATGCTGTAACCCCTTTCTTGGAAACTATTGGACAAATCTTTACGAAAAACCTGAAAGGTATTTTCCTCTGAACAAATATGTCTCATCCTAATGAATTGAGACTTGGGGATATTTTTAGTGATATGTGCTGGATGAAAGCTGGATGCGTGGAGTAAGGTGTTGTATTTTGGGTATTTTCTGAAAACTTCCGTACGAAGGGTGTTGCCTTCATTCCTTGTAACCAACACATCCAAATATGTGATCTTGTGTGGGTCATGGTTGATGGTGAATTGTAAGCCCCATTTATTATCATTGAGATACTCAACGAATTCCATCAAGTATTCCACATCTGACCTCCACACCATCCAGCAGTCATTCAGATATCTATGCCAAATATCAATTTCCCCCAAGTAAATGTGTGTAACATCATAAATCATTTGTTCTTCTATGTGTGCCATTTATAAATCTGCATATATGGGGGCAAATGATGCGCCCATAGCAGTACTCCGTACTTGGAGATAACATTGTTGGACATAGAAGAAAACATTTTTAGTGAGGACGTGTTCAGTTAGACATATAAGGAAAGTGTTGCAGCTGGGTTTGTATAACTCAGATTTGTGTAACCATTATTCTATTGCATCTAGCCCTGCCCAGTGTGGTATGTTGGTATACAATGCACTAACATCCAAAGTGCATATGTTGCAACCAGTTATCCTTTATTTGCATATCATTTACGATACCTAAAAATTCTGTGGTGTCCTGAATTCTGTATCTTACCCATCTCAGTAATGGTTTTAGATGTTTGGTTAAGAATTCAGATAGTGGTTCGGTTAAGGAACCATTACCTGCCACAATTGGTCGACCTGGGGGATTCAGTGGATCTTTATGAATTTTGGGCAGAAAGTAGATGTATTGGCTGTTGGGATCAGATAATGTGAGATGATTTTTAGTATTTTGTGTAATGATGCCATTTTCTACTGCTGAATCCAAAAATATATCTGTTTGATGTTTGAACATAGATGATGGATCAAGAGCCATTTTGGTATAATATCTGGCATCATCCAACTGTCTCTGAGCCTCTGCATCATATTGGGCCCAATTCATGACTACCACAGTACCACCTTTGTCCGCAGAAATGATGACCAAATTGTTGTTGTTAGAGAGTTCCTGTAAAGTTGACATATAAGTCTTTGAGAGATTGTTAGACTTAGGGTGAGTCATACTCGATGTAAAATGTAGATCTTTGAGAACACTATTTTGAAAAAGACTCACACAAGGATGCATAGGTGGGACAAAGGTGGATTTGTGGTATTTGAAATTGTTGACAGTACACCATCAGAATTGTTATCATGAAAATACAGTTTTAAATTAAGCAGTCTGCAAAATGCTATAACATCTTCTGCAAATGTATCTTGTGGAACAAAAAAAACAGGTATAAAAGAGAGACCTTTATTCAACAAAGCAGTTTGTGAGTCAGATAATGTTACATCAGAAATGTTTAATACATTTGTACTAGGACACTTATCTATTTGTTCGTCAACAGTTCCATTAGACCCTCCAGACTTCTTATTTTTTCGATGTTTCCTGCCTCCCCTCTTGTAAGGCCTAAAGGGGCCACACTATTGTTACGTTTTGGAGTGGGGGAGTCTGGGGTTTGCTGTGTGTCCAATTCTGTACCAGAAGAAGAAGAATCACCCCCCCGATGAGTCAGTATATGTATTACGTTTTTTAAGAATGGACTTGGGACATTTGCATTTGGGGGTGGTGTTGGTTTTTTGATAACCACCTTCAAACCTAACATGTCTCGTATGTTGAAAGGGATGACCTTTGTCATAGTCTGTTTGGTCCCTTTGGAATTTTTTGAGTTTCCTGTCCTTTAGTTGTTGTTCAAAGGTAAGTAAATCTGAACTGACTGTGGACAATCGGGTAGAAAAAAATGGTTGGTCCTTATATTAGTTACTTTCACCACATAATTTGCTGACATTGATAATTTCCCTATCAATAATGCGCTCATAATATCTAGACAGTGTTTCAACAAATTTCATGGAGCAATTTTGTTGTATTGTTGACCATTCACTGGTTAATTGTTCATCTAATTCAGTAACCAGTGGCTGAATTTTGACTCTATGCCCTCTGGAAGTTATCCCTTTGGCCATATACGCTTTGAATAGTTTGAGATGCCATACATTGGACCTTAATGTTCTCATATTCCTGTTCAGTTGTTGGAACAGCTTATCACAGTGGGTTTTGGGATTGTCGATAGTATTCGTACTGTTATCATTGGGCCGTTCACCTATTCCAAAAATACCCAAATCTTCTTTATCAGAGGAAAGCCCAACCAAAATCCGATTTAAGTCCATTATAAATGAAAAAAGAAATTTGAATACAAAAATGTAAAAAAATGTAAAACAACAGACTCAATTGTACCAAAGAGACAATATCAGATATAGAACTTGTATCAAATTAAGTATTTAGTCAAAGTCAAAAGACTGGTTTGGACATGTATATAAGCCAAAAACAGATTTATTTTATGGAAATAAAAATAAATAATTGCGGTACCACGTCCTGATTGAAAAAGATTATACGTGGAAACTGGGTAATAACGGCCAATGAAACAGACCAATTATTGAGTAAAACCAAAAGATGTTAAGTTGTCTATCTCGCCTTCATTCTTGCTGGATGGGTTCGGAGCCGATCCTCGGCTCCGACTCGGACACTCTAAAAGCTCGAGAGCTAGTTCCACCGGCTCGAGGCTCCCCTATATCCCACAATGAAGGACGGTAACTCCTCAGATCTCGTTTGCCACTACAGCGATCGAGGTGCGTTTCTACCGGCTCAGGTTAGGTTTTGAAAAGAAACTAGTTTTCTTAGCTTTTTTCCCCCTTTTTTAGTTAGTTTTTTCTAAATAGTTATATCGTGAAGTAGTTCCCTCCCATTCCCTGTTCATTTCCCTACCTTTTCCAAAACTCTAGAAATTTTCCCTTGGGCCTTAGGCCCAGTCCCTCCCTTCTAGTAGTGAGTGACTGTGTTTTGTAGGGATTTTATTTTCTAATTACTTCTAAATTAATTTAATTTAGTTTAATTTATTTCTAAGTGTAATCGGTGTGTGTGTGTTTGAGTGATTGCACTTTTCCCCTTAGACATGTCTAAGGAATCAAAGGTCTCAGGCTTTAAGAAGTGTGACTCGTGCTGTCAGAAGATGTCTCTGACAGACGGTCACACTTCTTGTGTGTACTGCCTGGGACCTTTGCACCTGCAGGACTCATGTGCTATTTGCCATGACTTCAGCCCTAGAGTCCTGCAGGAGCGAAAAAATAAACTTATTTTAAGGGGCTTATTAAAGCCTGAGGGTCCCTCGACTCAGTCTTCGGGGAAACCCTCTAAGCCTTCCAGACCTTCGGCTCCAGCCTCTGAGCCGTCTTCTGGGGGTCCTAAGGCTGTTCGAACATCGGCTCCGGACGGAGCCGATGAACCTCGAACACATGCCCCTACGGTGTCCTCGGCTCCGGCTGGAGCCAAGGAAGACATAACTGAGTCGGCTCCGATCAAGTTGTTGGAACCGACATCTAGAAAAAGGTCCCGATCTCCATCTATCGGCTCCGTTCATTCGGCTCCAGCATCACCTTTGCTGTCTGAACGGAGCCATAGATCCCACTCTTCTAGGTCTTCCAGGTTATCGGACCATGACCTTCAGAGAGTAGTGAGTCGACTTCTTAAGTCCGAGGCACTAGCCCAGATGCTTCAAAGTCCGACTCAACAGTCGAGAACTATTCCCATCACTAATATTCCTCCTCTGACTCTTTTGAGTTCGGAGCTGGGGCGGCTCGGACCCGAGACTGTGGTGGCGTCGGAACCGATACCTTTGTCTTCAGTTCCGCTGCCTGCTCGATGTCTTCCTTGGAAGAATCTCGTGCCGGACTTCTTCGCCGGCTCCGAGGGCGAGTGGCATCGACCCTTGTCCGACCCGCCTCCCTCTCGGTGCTTCGGGCGCTGGTGAGTTCGGCTCCGACATCGGCCTCGAGCCATCACTCGGTGCCGGGGGAGGTTTTCAGTTTTTCGGAATGGAGACCTCCGGCTCTGCCTGACAGGGGTGCCTTCGAGGTCATGAGGAGTGTGTTAGAACCAGGTTCAACTCCACAGTCGGCTCCTTCTGCCCCTCCCTCCATGGTGCCTCCGGTGATTTCTACTCACTCTCTCATCCCCGACTGTAGAGAGCCAGCTCCTCAAGTTTCCCCAGTGGGGATCTCCTCCTCTTCCGAGGCCTCTCCTGACCCGGTAGGAGAGCCCCCTAGGAAGAGGCAGTGCAAGAGGAAGCACATTGACTCCCCTGAGTCTGTCACCTCTGACACTGATTTAGAGGATTCTGAAGGTTCCCTGCTCGCTCTCTGAAGATGTCTCCTTTGCAGACATCCTTGAAATCTTAAAACAGAAGGGGAATTGGCCAGCCCTCAACCCTTCAGAGGATGAATCAGTGTATCTTGAGGCGTTTGGCTCTTGCCCTTCCACCTCCTGGGTGTCCCCTCCGTTTGACCCCCTTATGCAAGTGGTGGCAAAGAAGGCTTGGGCGGCTCCTGATTCAGTGGAACCCACCCCCAGGAGACCATCAAAATTCATTAGGGCCCCCAAGGACAAAGAATTTTTAACCAAAGGCGTCTCTGTTGATGCTATGGTGGTGGCTGCGGCCACCAAGAAGGAGTTAGCTGATCCTTCAGTGCCTGTTCATCCTCCTAACAAGGAGTCTAGGTCGATGGACAGGTACAGGAAGCGGATGTTCTCGTCAGCGACCTTTACTATGAGATCGCTGAATTACCTGTGTCATTTTACTCGTCTTCAGAGGGATTTGCTCAAGGAAGCGAGTGAAATGTTGAAGGACCCAACAGCTGCGGTTTTCAGGATAGAATGAACTCTCAGCTGGCAACCCTTAATTCTATAACTAACTCCTCCATGCGCCTCCTTTCATATGCAGCGGATGGAGCAAGTAGAGCGGCAGGTACAGGTGTAGCTCATGTAGGCACGCCTGGATGCGGCTTTGTAACTTTATGGACCCTTTCAAGGCGCCTTCACTAATTCCCCTTTGACGGATCATCCCTCTTGGTCCTCAAGTGAAGGAAACCCTGACTAGGTGCGAGACTGATGGCAAAACTCTCTGCCGCCGGAGTCCATTTTTCTACTCCTTCTAGACCTTACCCCAAAGGCCAGAAGGGGGGAAAGATGTGGTTCTGCAAACAATCTCAAGGAGATTTGCCTGACGCACAGAGTCGATTCCCCTCTAGAGGCAGAGGGGGAACAATAATGGTAGATGCCGTCCTAGAGGCAGAGGGGGCCCGCAGAATCAGGGCAGTCGAGAATCCTTTTCCAACAAGCCCTTTCAGCATCCCTGAGGTGTTGCCCGACTGTCCACCTTCGGAGGCAGTCGGGGGAAGATTGTCGCTGTACCCAGAAGCCTGGCTATCCCTAACTCAAGACAAGTGGGTACAGTCTATCATTTCCGAAGGCTACAGAATCCCTTTCCTTTTCATTCCGAAGCAATCCAAAAAATCCCTTCCAGACGTTCCACCCAGTCAAAGGGAGCAAGCGGCATTAGAAATTTCAAAGCTGCTCGCAAAAAGAGCCATTCAGCCAGTTCCAGCAGACCAAACAGGATCCGGATCTACTCCAAATTCTTTTTGGTTCCAAAGAAAACAGGGGACTGGAGACCCATTTTGGATCTCAGCAACTTGAACAAATTTGTCAAGAAAACAAAGTTCCGGATGGTCACGCTACAGTCCATTCTACCCCTTTTGGGGCGGGACAACTGGATGTGCTCGATAGATCTCCAGGACGCGTACTATCACATCAGAATGAGTCGACGCTCCAGGAGGTTTCTCCGCTTCAGGCTGGGAACCAGTCATTTTCAATTCAGAGCTCTGCCCTTTGGTCTCACCACAGCCCCCCGAGTGTTTACCAAATGCATGGCAGTGGTAGCCTCTCATCTGAGACGACAAGGATTCCAGGTGTCTCCTTATTTAGACGACTGGCTCCTTACAGCCCCCACCAAGCATCTTTTACTTCTCGCCAGAGACTACACCCTTCACACATGTCAGGCACTAGGCATTTCAATAAACTACGAAAAGTCTGTCTTGTCGCCTTGTCGTGTTATTACCTTCATAGGCGCAAACCTAGACACAGTCATTATGTCAGCCAGACTCACAGAGCAGAGAATAGCAGACATACACTGACAGGTCTCTCTTGTCTTGCAGAGCAACAAAGTCAAAGCCAGACTGATCCTGGAAGTCTTAGGGATTATGGCGGTGGCCATCCCCCTTCTACCATTAGCTCGCTTCCATATGAGAATTTTACAATGGATGCTTTTCACACAATGGTCTTACCAAAGACTTCCAATGTCCCATCCTATTCGGATAACTCGATCGTGCAAGAATCATCTCTCTTGGTGGATCACATCTCCCCAGCTCCTCCTAGGGAGACCTTTCGTCCCCCCCCCCCCGGTTGCTACAGTGACAACGGACGCCTCCCTGATCGGGTGGGGGGGCATTACCAGGGCAGGACAGTCCAGGGCATTTGGCAACCGTTCGAGTGCCACTTGCACATAAACGTCCTAGAGATGAGAGCAGTGCTTCTAGCGTTGCAAGCTTTACAAGACTCTCTTCCCAAGGGAACTATAGCAATTCAGACAGACAACATGTCTGTAGTATGGTACATCAACAAGCAAGGCGGAACCAGATCTTACCCCCTATGTCGAGAAGCACTCAGACTGTGGCAATGGGCGATTTCTTCTCAGCGATTTCTGTTAGCAACGCACATCCCCGGGAGGTCCAATGTGATTGCAGACAAATTGAGCAGAGCTATTCTCATGCCTCACGAGTGGTTTCTGAAGAATTCAGTGTTGGAGAAAGTTTTTCGAAAGTGGGGCCGGCCTTGCTGCGACCTTTTCACTACTCCCCAAAACAGCAAGTGCGACGACTTTTTCACCCTCTTTCCCCAACCAGGCCACCCCAGCAGAGACGCTCTAGTGCACGTTTAGCCCCGGGGACTTCTGTATGCTTTTCCTCCCTTCCCACTGATATCTCAGCTGATACAGAAAGCCATCACTCAGGAAGCTTCCATGATCCTCATTGCCCCTTACTGGCCTCGACAGGTTTGGTTCCCATTTCTCCACCGCTATCTGTTGGAGCAACTTTGGCATCTGGACCCAGTTCCAGACCTCTTGACCCATCAGTCGGGTCAGTTGCACCACTCCCTTCCTTTTCTGAACCTCACAGCGTGGTTCCTCCAATTCCAACTTTAGCCAGGCTTCCTCTGATATCTCACTCAGTTAGAGATATCTTGATAGCCTCTCATAAATCTTCCACTCGGAAGATTTATCATAACAAGTGGAAACGTTTTTCCTATTGGGCGCAGTCAAAGAATATAGATCCTTTCACTGCTTCCATTCAATCAGTTCTAGACTTTCTAGCCGAACTTTTCCACTCAGGTTCGTCTCCGTCTACCAGTAGAGTTCAATTGGCAGCAATTTCGAACTTTCATGTTGGAGTCTCAGAGTCCTCCATTATGTCTCACAAACCCTGCAAAGCCTTTTTAAAGGGAGTTTTTCTCCTCAAACCACCCATCAGAGATCCTCCTCCCCAATGGGATCTCAACTTGGTTCTGACGTCCTTAATTCTTTCCCCCTTTGAACCTGCGGCCTCATGTTCAATGCAGTTACTTTCTTGGAAAACACTCTTTTTAGTAGCTATCACTTCAGCTAAAAGAGTCTCTGAACTCCATGCTCTGTGTAGTCGACCCCCTTATCTTGTATTCCATAAGGATAGGGTGTCCTTATGTACTAACCCGTCTTTTTTGCCCAAGGTAGCTTCACTGGCAAATTTGAATCAAACCATTGAGCTTCCTGTTTTCTTCCCTAATTACTCTAATAGGTCAGAACAAAAGTTACACTGTTTAGATATTCATCGCCAACTTAGGTGCTATTTAGACAGGACCAAACAATTCAGGAAATCTGACCAACTGTTTGTTTCTTATGCAGAAGGGCCTTCCAGTTTCTAAAGTGTCTCTCTCCAGATGGCTTACTTCATTGATTACCCTAGTTTATGAGATAAGACATCAACAGTTGCCATCCAAACCTAGGTCTCATTCAACTAGAGCTTTAGCCACTTCTATAGCTTTCCAAGATAGGCTGCCTATTGATTCGATTTGTTCTGCAGCTACTTGGGCTTCTCCCCATACCTTCATTTCTCATTATACGTTGGACTTGGCCTCTAGAGACCGAGCCAACTTTGGTTCCACTGTACTCAAGAGTCTGTTCCGATAGGCCACCCGGGACAAGGTGCTAGGGACGCGGTCCCATCCAGCAAGAATGAAGGCGAGATAGACAACTTAACATTTAGAAGTTATGTACCTACCATAATGTTCCATGTTAGTTGTCTTCTTCTCGCCTTCTTTCTTGCGTCCCACCCTCCTTCCCCCTAGCCAGGACAGACCTAGAGGAGTTTTTCTTTGTTCCTTATGGAATTTTCTTGCTGGCCTTAGCTTTCAAACGAGATCTGAGGGTTACCGCCTAGCATTGTGGGATATAGGGGAGCCTCGAGCCGGTGGAACTAGCCCTCGAGCTTTTAGAGTGGCCAAGTCGGAGCCGAGGATCAGCTCCGAACCCATCCAGCAAGAAAAAAGGCAAGAAGAAGACAACTAACATGGAACGTTATGGTAGGTACATAACTTCTAATTTTGGACAATATGAAATCATGATGTCTGGGTAACTGAAATAGGCCCTGACAGAAGTTCTCATAAATAGGCCTTGTCAACTTGCATTGAATTTATCATGTAAGTATATAAACATTTTTGACATTTGATAATTAACAAAAATCTAGCCACGCCCAGATCCACTTGTGAATGAATACAAAATCTAGGGCAGTAATGGTCACTGCAATAGAGTTATATCACAACAGCCCTTACCAAATGGCAATATGCTTGTAAAAAATAGAATCAAAATTTGGCTAAATAAACATGTGTAAATCAGTGAAAATTATTGTCTGTGAGCTACTGATGAGTCCATAAAAAAGCCCAATTATTTATTTAAATTGGAGTCCTATAGGTTGGACCAAAAATGACCAGATGGAGTGGGGAAGTTTCTTTAAAATATATAGTCTGTCTGTGTATGTATATCACCCACTGTAGATGAAACTGGTGGTAAAAGTTAATCTAGTATATGTTTGGTATCAAATGGTACTATGTTGAATAATATTGTTTAGTATGACATTCCTGGTATAAACACAGTATAGTATGTATATAAATGGTCTCAATGCATCAAACAATTGTATATAGCAATCCAAGATGGTTAACAATATTGATGTTAGCATGTACTATGTAATACATTGATTCCCAACATGATAATATATGAATCCCAAACCTATATCAATATAAGTGGCCTAGATATAGTTGCAATACAAGTTGTCAGTTAGGGAAATATCCAAAGGTTGCCTGACTGTGTTACTTGTCCAAAATCCCCTCAAAATATATCCATTAATAAGCCAAAACAATTTAGATAGTAAAAAACAACATTTGTTTAAGTCATTGTAAGGTATTCAATTGTTATATCTACATTACAATACTAATTGTCAGCATAAGTCATTTATGTGAGTCCCAAACCTGTAACCATCCAAATATCTTGAATAATATTATTACATTTATCAAAATGAATCCAATAAATGTTAAACATTTATAAGAAATTGTCCAAAGGTTGCCTGACTGCCTTGCAGGCCCAATAATTCCTGATTGATAGAGCAAAGGAATGTAACACTGGTTTAGAAAACGGCCTTGATATAAATAATATTCCTCTATCCGATGATGTAGATGTGTTGCTGCTGTGTCAATTTAACCACACAGTCATGATTATCCATCACAGTTTTTGAAGACAGCCTCGGCCTTATGTGTTGTTAAATCACAAAGAGTTTCCCCTTCAAACAAGCACCAGATGACACAGCTTTCTGTATATGTAAATCAAGTTGCCACATGATATTAAATGCTTGCTGTCCCCAAAAACGGTAAAAAATAATATACATGTGATGTTCTTCGTTCCACATTGCTGCAGTCCTTACTATTGGGTAGTCCGCTGTCCAGTCGGCCCGAATACCAGAGTATATGGCTGACGTCGGTCAGGGCGCATTAGACTGACGTCAGTACGTCAGGGTACTAATGCGCATGACCGACGTCATATCCTCAGTCTTTTTTGCCACATGGTCCGATGCAGAAGCAGTTTTGCGAGTGCAGGTTGGCGTTCTGAAATATTTCCGAAACCGGAGTTTCAGACCGAATCAGAGTTGGCTAAGTACCCGCTGGAACATTTTGGTTTTTCTTGCCTCAGTATTTAACCGGATGTCAGAAAAGTGAATAACTGTATTTCTTGTGGGAAACAGATACCTCATAGGGATTACCATACCTTGTGTATACCTTGTTTAGGGCCTGAGCACGACGTTGTTGGTTGCCGCCTTGTGCTAGGTTTAACAAACGCACTATTCAGAGGAGGTTAGACTGTGCCAGGTTAGTGTTTGGGAAGCGTTGTAATTATAAAATGCCGTCGGATGCTCCGACGCCCGCTTCCCAAGAAGCGCAAGGACAAAACAGCGAAGCCTAGGGTTGATGAACCGCAGTCCCGGACGCCGGTTCTTTAGAAGGCTCAGTGGAGCCAGAGGTTTTGCCAGGAGTTTCTATGGAGTCTCAGGCAGAAACTTTACTGTTACAGGATGTGCCTTCTCAGGAGGTAGGCCAGGCTGAGGGGGCTTCGCAGGTAACTGTTCTTCCCTCTCTTCCCAAGGTAGTTAGAGCCTCTCCTTCTGTTGCCAAAACTTCTTTGAGAGGTAGGCCAAGTTCAGCTTCAGTGGGGCTTCTCCTAGCATTTCGGGTTCTGTACCTAAGAAACATATGCTTAAAATGGCAGAAGATTTGATTACTATGATTAGAGGTTCTATGCCCTCCTGATAAGAGGCCCAGGGTGGAACCGAGTTTGATAGTTTTGAACAGTGTTCAGAGGCTTCTGCCTTCTGTGGAAGATTTGCAGGATTATCCTCCTTATTCTGATTCTGATGTGGATGATTCCACTCCTACAGCTTCTCCTCCTGAGGATTTCTCATTTTCAGAGACTCTGCATTCCATGAGGGAGCACTTTAAATGGGAAGGCCAGGATTACTCTGATTCCAGGAAAAGGCTTAGGGAATTCTTGTTTTACCCCAGCATAGGCCCTTAGCTATACCTCCTGTGTTGAATGTGGTGGAAGATGTTTTGCAGAGGCTTCCTGAACCCTGACTCTTTGCCTCCTGCTCCTGTTAAACCCGATAGGTACTATAGGGTGCCTGAAGCTCATAAGTATTTGTTTAAGAGTCCTAGGGCGGACCCAGAAACTGTTTCTCAGGGGCCTAAAGGTGTTAAGGCCTCTGTGGTTAAAAATCCTGTTCCCACTGATAAAGAGGCAAGGGCTTTGGATAGGTGGGGAAAGAAAGTGTATACTTCTTCCACTCTAGCCATGAGAGCGTTGAATTGTCAGTTTCACATGCTAAAATATCAAAATTATCTCCTTTCACAATTGAAATCTAAGGTGGATGCTTTGGAAGGTATTGAGTGTAAAGAGTTGCTGGATTTGGTTCATGTGTCTGAACAAGTGGGTAAGCATTCTTTGCAATGTGGTTTTGATGCTGTACAGGCCTCCTCGAGGGTGGCTGCCACTAGTTCTGTTCTTCGCAGGCATGCCTGGTTGAGGGATCAGAATTTAGCTGAGCATGTTAAGACAAGGATTTTGGATGCTCCTTTACAGTCTGATGTGTTGTTTGGTTCGCCTGTGGAAGCAGTTTTAAAGAAAATGGAGGACAAAGCTAAGTCTATGCAAACTGTTAAAGATTTTTGCAGGTGCAGCCACCAAGTTTAGTAGAAATTGGCCTGCTAAGGGGTGGACATATCCTGCTTATGATTCCCAGTCTAGGGGTAGGTCTAGACGTGGTAGGGGCAGAGCTCAAGGTTCTTTTAGGCCTAGAACAGGGAGTTCACCTGCTCAGACTTCTGGTGAGGGCAGGGGTCAGTCCTTTCGTAAACAGACCCAATGACCTGCCTTTTCAGCTGCCAGTAGATTCTCGCCTGGTAGCTCCTTTGGGAGGAAGACTGTCTCTTTTCAAAGGAAATTGGGATTTAATTACTCAAGACAGATGGGTGTTGGATATCATTCACCACGGTTACAGGTTTTATTTCCATACAATGCCTCCTTTCAAAGGCATGCCAGACGCTCCTCCTGCACACAGAAAAGAGGCTCACAAGCAAATTTCTCAGTTACTCCAGATGGGGCCATTCAGCCAGTTCCTGTATCAGAAAGGGGCCTAGGATTTTATTCTCGCCTGTTCCTAGTACCAAAGAAGGGGAACACGTGGAGACCAATTTTGGATTTATCTCTCCTCAACACTTATCTGGACATTCCCAAGTTCAAGATGTTGACGTTACAACAGCTTTTACCTCTGCTGGGCAAAGATCACTGGATGGTAACTTTAGATCTCAAGGAAGCTTACCTTCATGTGCCTATAAGGCTAAGTTGCAGGAAGTATCTGCGGTTTCGAGCTGGAAATTCTCATTATCAGTTCTCTGCATTGCCCTTTGGCTTATCTACTGCCCAGAGTATTCACAAAGGTTCTGGCTCCAGTGATAGCTTACTTCAGGCTACAAGGAATTCAAATCTATCCTTACTTGGACGACTGCCTGATTCTGGCTCAAGAAAAGGAAGACCTTCTACAGCATCTGGAATATGTTATAGCAGTGCTAAGATGCCTAGGGTATTCTGTGAACGAAATAAAGTCCAGTCTAGTACCCTCTCAAGACATGTGCTTTCTGGGTGTGAGACTGAATACAGCAGCCCAGATGGCCTTTTAACCCCGGACAAACAAAAGAGTCTATCACTTTACTTCCATCAACTATCTCATCAGTCCGTGCTGACTGCAAGGACAGTCCTTCAAGCATTAGGGTTCATGGCATCTTGTATTCTGGTGCTTCCCAATGCCAAACTGCATATGAGGAAGCTACAATGGTATCTCAAAATGTATGGACACAGCACTGCCAGGATTTGGACACTGTCATTCAAATAATACCTTGCCTTCAAAAAGAATTTTTGTGGTGGGCTCAGGAATGTCACCTAAACAAGGGATTCTCTGTGACCCGCCAGAGGCGAGTCAGATTTTAACGACAGATGCCTCGGACATTGCTTGGGGAGCTCATCTAAATGGAAAGTGGATACAAGACAAGTGGCCTGCCAGACTACAGCATCTACATATCAACATGAAGGAGATGTTAGCAGTCCAGTTTGCATTAATGGCTTTCAAGGAGTTACTTCTTCCAGGGCAGGTGTTGATTCTAACAGACAACACAACTGTCATGTGGTACATCAACAAGCAAGGGGAACACATTCTTATCCTCTATGCAGGCAAGCGATGATTTTATGGGAGACTGCCCTAAGCTTGAAACTAACTCTTCACCCAAGGTTTCTGCCGAGCACAGAACTCCTTAGCAGATGTGTTAAGCAGACAAATCATGGATCCCCACGAGTGGAAACTGGATCTTCATGTATTTCAGAAATTGACAGTGTCATGGGGAACTCCAGACATAGATCTGTTCGCTTCTCCACTAAACCACCAGCTGCCAAAGTATTGCACAAAGGGGTTTCATCACACAGCGTGGAAAGTGGATGCTCTGTCTTTCAGTTGGAAAACCTTCATGTGTATGCCTTTCCACCTCTGCCTCTTCTTCCAAAGGTACTATTAAAGGTCAGACAAGACAGGCCAAGGATGATTTTGATAGCTCCAGATTGGCCTCGCAACACTGGTACCCACTACTACGGAGTCTGGTAAAGAAGCCTCCATGGCCTTTACCTCTGATTCCTCATCTGTTATCTCAGAAGGACGGTCATCTGCTCAATGTCAAGCTTCACTCTCTTCATCTAACAGCCTGGCATATTCTGTGTTGAAACACAGCAGGTCTCAACTTCCTCAACAAGTTTTAAATGTGATTATGGAAGCTAGAAGACCTAGTACAAGGAAAGTGTACGCAGAAAAATGGAAGAGATTTTTATTTTGGAGTACAGCAAAGAATTTGGAGATTTCTGAGCCTAATTTGAGTGTGGCTCTTCAATATCTTACTGAGTTATTGGACAAAGGTTTGTCCTTCTCTTCCATTAAGATTCATGCTGCAGCAATTTCAGCTCACTATGATTGTGACCCACCATTGTTTTCGTGATCCTTTGTTCAAGCAGTTTCTTAGAGGGGCAAAGAATATAAGACCCCACGAGAGCTCCTACTCCTGCTTGGGATCTCAATTTTGTGTTGGAAAAACTTACTCTACAACCTTTTGAGCTCATGGCTACTGCTGAATTGAAATACTTGTCATGGAAGACTGCTTTTCTGTTGGCTATTACTTCTGCAAGAAGGGTGTCTGAGTTGCAGGCCCTTATGGCAGTAGAGCCCTTTTGATTTTCCATAAGGATAGGGTATCATTACGCACTAATCCTTCCTTTATGCCTAAGGTGGTTTCTAGTGTGGCTTTAAACCAAACTATTCATTTGCCTACTTTTTATGCAGACCCCAAAATAAAGGGGAAAAGATTTTGCACACTTTAGATGTACACAGGCAATTGCGTTATTATTTAAGCAGGACTAAGGATTTTAGGCAGTCTCAGCAGTTGTTTGTTTCTTTTGCTTTGAGTTCGCAGGGCAAGCCTGTGTCAAAACAAACTATTTCTAGGTGGATTGGCTTTGCATTGCATTTTGTTATTCCCATCATGGCAAGGAGATTCCAGCTGGGATTAGGCCTCATTCCACTAGGGCTACTGCCACTTCAACAGCATTTCTAAGGGGTGGCAACTAAGGATATTTTGGAGGCAGCTACTTGGAGTTCAGTGCATACTTTCTCTAAGCATTATCACCTTCCTATCTACTCTAAGTCTAGGGCTGGTTTTGCCACAGCTGTTTTGCAGGGCATGTTGTCAGCTCCTACTTCTTTATGATTTGCCAGCCTCCCTTACCTCTGCTTTGGGATTCTACCCAATAGTAAGGACTGCAGCAATGTGGAACGAAGAACATAGTACAGTTTTGTACCTACCATAAATGTAGATGTTCGAGGATCCACATTGCTGCAGTCCAATTTGCCTCCCTCCTTCCCTCTGTGTTTAGGGGTGGTTGTGTAGGTGCGGTTATATGTTGATATTTTTGTATATATTGTACATAATTTTGGTGCAGGTATTTTGGCCTTGTCTTTTTAGGGTCTTCTGACATCTGGGGCAAGAAAAGACTGAGGATATGACGTCGGTCATGCGCATTAGTACCCTGACGTACTGACGTCAGTCTAATGCGCCCTGACCGACGTCAGC
The DNA here is from genome assembly GCF_019279795.1 of Protopterus annectens. Classification (NCBI taxonomy): domain Eukaryota; kingdom Metazoa; phylum Chordata; order Ceratodontiformes; family Protopteridae; genus Protopterus; species Protopterus annectens. Next base: position 483,915,898 of record NC_056749.1, on the reverse strand, counting down.
CATATACTCTGGTATTCGGGCCGACTGGACAGCGGACTACCCAATAGTAAGGACTGCAGCAATGTGGATCCTCGAACATCTACATTTATGGTAGGTACAAAACTGTACTTTTTATAGTCCCAAACAGAACACCAAATAGCATCCTTGCAGCAAAACATTGTAGGCAAAGTTTAGTTGTTGAATATAAAGTCCATGAGTAATATTTGTTTGCTAATATATCATGAAAAACGGCCCCATATCAATGTACAAAACACAATAAATGGCCGGTGGTAAAACTATTTTTTTCACAAAGTTTCTGATGTTGTCAAAACCTTTTTTAACCATTTATTGTCCTTAAAGATTATTTAGAGGTAAAGATTCGCTTGGATATACTCACAGCCGTTTTTTCATGAAGCCGTATATTTGCTCTGTACTGAAATTATAAAGTTGTACGACCAGGAACAAACTGCATACTCACAGGCGTTTTTTCATGAAGCCATATATATGTTCACACTGTACTGAAATTGTAAAGTAGTACGACCTAGAACAAACTGCCGATGTTAAACACACTGATACACCCTGATATACCTCCAATATCGTCCAGGTAAAGAAATGGTATAAACTACTAGGCATAGAGCATAACCTCTGTAGTTTATAAAGTCGTAGATTGGAAAGACCCCGTTGATTTCCAAATGCAGCAACTAACGAAAAAATACTCAAAGCAGTTTCAAATTGTAGACCGCGGTCAGCAATGGTGAAAGAAAGTCCTGGAATCTGCAAAGCAAATAGTTATATCCAGCCAGAATTAAAACTAAGTGCTCAGTAATTATGGAGAATCTGGTACAGATTCTACCCACACAGCAAGCCACAGACTACCAGCAGGAAACAGAAATGTGCACTCAAAAATAATTCCCCTGCACAGAAGTAATTGCACGGCTCAAAAACACATGGTAAACAAAAAGCAAAAGCCAGCAACTGTGAGCTGTGTAAACTAATTTAATTAGTTGTTAAAATAAAAAAACACAAGAATAAACAGACCGGTTTCAGCTATGGTGTTAACCTAGCCTTCATCAGTGTAAATTCCAAAAACATCTTGAAGTTCTTTTATACATTTGGAAATAATTAGTCAAAAAATTCATTGGTGAGCAAATCATAAATATTCATTAAGACCAGGCTGGAAAGGTCCACCTAATTTCACAATCCATTTTTTTCTCTTTTGCATTTAATTTGCTATGCCATCCAGATTTATTAGATCTGTCATCTGTTATTTTATCAATGATGGTAAAATGAAATTTGGCTGCGGTATGTTTAAGAGCATGTTTATAAAGAACATTGCTCATTCTCTTACATTTGACATCACTCAGGTGTTCAGAAATGCGTAATTTAAGAGGTCTGGATGTTTGTCCTATGCAGAATGCATGACAACTGCAAGAAGCCATGTAAATGATCCAATCCGTGCTGCAATTTGCAAAGAACTTAATGTCAAATATAATACTGCAATTGCTACTGGAGAATTGTTTGTTTTTTAGCACATGTTTGCAATGGCTGCAATGTCCACACCCACAAGCTTGTCTCCAGAGATTAAGGTTTGGGTCATGTTATGATTGATGTGATCATGATGGTGTTTATAGTGGTTGAAATAAGATCCAAGATTTTTCCCCTTTCTGAATGAGAACATGCAGGTCTCAGATAAATGTTGTGACAAAACATTGTCAGCTAAGAGAATATTCCAGTGTTGTTTGATGGCATTAATGACTCTGTTGGTATTCCTGCCATATGTAGTGATGAATCGTAAATTGTTGTTTGTATTTTGTGATTTCTGTTTGTATTTAAGAAGGTCTTCTCTGTCTAGATTTGCAGCATGATTGCTTGCTGTATGTACATAGCCCATGCTGTAACCCCTTTCTTGGAACCTATTGGACAAATCTTTACGAAAAACCTGAAAGGTATTTTCCTCTGAACAAATACGTCTCATCCTAATGAATTGAGACTCTGAAGAGTCTGTTCCAATGACTCACCCAGGATTGAGGTGCTAGGGATGCTGTCCCATCCAGCAAGAATGAAGGCGAGATTGGACAACTTAACATAAAGAAGTTATGTACCTACCATAACGTTCCATGTTAGTTGTCCTTCATCTCGCCTTCCTTCTTGCGTCCCTCCCTCCTTCCCCCTTCCTCGAGGATTGAGAGGAGTTTCTCAATGCTTTCACTGGCTAATTTTTTGTTATTAGTTGCTTCTCAACCAAACCATGACAATTAACTGTATATCCAGGTTTATTAATGGATTATCTTCTATAATTATATCTAGCGTGAGCTATCTCAAACGAGATCTGGGTAGCTGGCGCTGGGCATTCTGAGATAAGGGGTAGCCTCGAGCCAATAAAGAGCTCTCGAGCTATAGTAAGTGGCCGAGTCGGAGCCGAGGTTCTGCTCCGAACCCATCCAGCAAGAAGGAAGGCGAGATGAAGGACAACTAACATGGAACGTTATGGTAGGTACATAACTTCTTTTTAATGTGTGTGTGTGTGTGTGTGTGTGTGTGTGTGTGTGTGTGTGTGTGTGTGTGTGTGTGTGTGAGAACTTTTTATTTTAATATTTATGCTATTTATTATTGCTGTTAATTCCTTTGGGAATTCTAACTTACTGCTGTAATTCCTTTGGGAATTCTAACTTACTGCTGTGTTGTTTATAAGTTTAACACTGCTTTTAAACAATTATGGGACTTTTCTAAAGTTCCGAAAGTCCATAAAAATTGCTTGGACCCTCCCTTAAGACCCATAGTTACAGCTGAAGGGTCAAAAACAACACCCTTAGCGAAGTATGTAGATACCATTACTAAGCATATTTGGACAAATAATAAAACTATTTTAAAAGACTCATGGGATTTTTTAAAACAACTTACCCTTGATTTTTACAGCACCGACCTTTTATTTATAACTATAGACATTGTTGATTTATTTTCCAGCATACCACATGATTATGGTATGGACATGTTTGAAGAATGTATATTTCAGGACAAAACTATGACTCAAGAAGAAAAAATACTTTCGGTAGCTCTCATGGACACTATTTTAAAATATAATTTTTTAATATTTGATGGAGAATATTTTCAGCAAAAGACTGGGGTGTCCATGGGGGCGGCATGTGCACCCACATATGCCAACATAGTTTTGTCCAAATGGGAGGAAAAATGTATTTTGAACTCTGAATTTAACAAGGAATGGATTCTGTATAGAAGATTCCTTGATGATATAGTTATATTTTGGATAGAGGGACAGGAAAGGTTCATGGAATTCATGGAATACATTGGTCACACTACTAACTTCCTAAAGTTCACCCACAATATTAGTAGTGAGGTATTACAGTATCTAGATATAGAACTGGTCAAGAATGATACAATCAAGAATTTTGCATCCAGGGTATATAGAAAAAGCACTCATGTTAATTCATATTTACATTTTGAAAGTGCTCATCCCCTGCACTGCAAGCGAAATATAGTAAAGGGGCAATTTGTGAGGGGATCAAGGATGACCAGTCTGGATGACGATTTTGAAATTGAGTGTAACAAATTAGAAAAGATGTTTATGGAAAGAGGTTATCCAAAAAAATTTGTGACCAGTATAAGAAGGGAAGTGGAAAAGGGTAGGGCAGAGAGATTCAAACCCATTATAGGTATGAGAGAATTTAAAACACTACGTGAAGAAGGTAAAAACAAGGGGACTGTCGAAGAACAATACCAAAGGAATCTCGTTGTAGAATATAATACACAGAATTTTGGTTTAGGAAATATTTTAAAAAAAGAATGGGATAAATTTGCAGCCCTAACTGATATAGAGGAAATAAATAGTTTTAAGCCCAAAATTATATATAGAAATTCGAGATGTATAAAGAATATGTTAGAAAAGAGTAAGAAAAGTGGGGATTACAGGAATAATAGTACAAAAAAAGTTGGAACTTTTAGATGCGGTCGGTGCAACCAATGTCCTTATGTTAGTAATAAGAGTGACATTTTTATAGGAAGTAGAAATATCTTAATTAAAAGTAAAGGTTGCTACAACTGTGACACAAAAGGTGTGGTTTATCTGGCAACTTGTGACAAATGTTCGTCATATTACGTAGGAAAAACTGAAAGAGAGTTAAAGAAAAGAATATACGAACACGTCTATGACATTCAAAAAGGAAAAGAGACAAACGCATTATTTAAACACAGTAAAGAATGTAAAGGATGCAAATTTCTTCATTCTTCAACAAGTTAGAAAAGATGTTAGGGGTGGAATTTGGGAAGAGATCTTGGAAAGTAAGGAATTGTGGTGGCAGGTATACCTAGAAGCAGGAAAAAAATCAGGGTTGAATGATTATTTAAGTATAGTTTCCCTATTGAAAATAAAGGCAAATAGAATATAATTGTAACATTTTTAAGCAGTATGGGGTGTAATATATTATTTATTTATTTATTTATTTATAGAAGACAAGAACATTAACATAAGCACTTTAAGATGAATATTTGCACAAGCATTTTATTTGCACATCAGTATTTTACTGATTTATTCTTTTGTGTTTAGCATATGTCTTTTTTAATGAATTTAAGGCAAGTGTAATATATATGCACTATAGGGTTTGAACAGCAGAGGGAGGAATATCAACAGATATACATAGGAACACACTACTAGTTAGCACAAGCACTTTATTTAAATAAATTTTAATTATATATTGCTTCAGTATTTTTATTAAGTATATTTTTAATAAATGTATTAAATATTTCTGTGCCATAAGGCATTTGCTAAGTTTTTATTTGAAGGCAATGATTTCAATTCAAATTTTAATTTTAATATTCATGAGGCCGTTTTTTGATTTGTCTAATTTAAATGCTTTATGCATGATTCATTGGTCACTGGGTTAATTAAATCACTATATATACATCTTATTTACGTTTAAACAATGTCTGATGAAGTCCATTTGTTTTGGATGAAAACGCTAAGGGACAGTATCGTTTGAATTGCGTTAATGTGTTGGTCTGTGAAGTTCATGTCATTTTATTAAACACGTTTTAAAAGAAGCTACGGAAGTCATTGGCAGTTTTTCTTTGGCTTTTCTGCACTCCGTTTTTGGGATTATTGGTACTTTTGAGTGCTTCCAGTGTTTTTGCTAAAGTGTTCTTTGACTTGTAACAGGAAATTGAAGTTCTGTAGTGTCGGTGAACACTAGGCCTCTTGTTTCTATTGTTTATCTGCTCCATGTGGTAGTTCAGACAGGAAAGTATTGCATTTTATTCACATTTTCTTCATTTATGATATTTACTAGTACTGATTTAATGCTGTTTCAGTTGGTTTTATCATTAAATCATGATTTTACTGCACATTACTTTATTTGCATGTTCTGTGGATATTTTTTCAATTCTGACTAGGGATTCTTTAAGTAAATGCTGTTTTTTGCTATTTGATTTTTTGTTACTGTTTAGTCAATTGAGCTTTACTTGGTAATGTGACTGTGTGTGCTGTTAACTACACTGTGCAGATTGTAGAACAAGGCTTGCTCAGCACAATTTAAACCATTTCTGGTCAGTTTTATGTACTTTAGCCATATTTGCTGTGTGGGGACGTAGTTTATATTTTCTATTATTGCTGTCCTTAGTCAGCTGTTAATAGTGTCAATTTATTTTTTTGGCTGATGTTTTTTTCCCCCTTGATGGATCCTGATATGGCCATTCCTTCTGCAAATCCAGTTGCATCTTAAAAGAAAAAAAAAACTCTTCAGAAAAATTTTTAGCTTACAATTTGTACATCAGTTGTTGCCTTAAGCCAGTCCACAGACCACTTAGCTTTTCCCTCCATCACCCTCTGGTATTACCCTGCACCCTTCTTTGATACTGGGGTTAGAGACATCCTCTGGGGCTGTTCCAGTAACTGGTTCAGATACAGGAGAACGAAACCCTTTAGTTGTTGGAGAGGTCTGAGTTAAGGAATCCCTTGTGAGAAATAATGCTCAGTCCACAGATATTTTGTTCTGTAGTGTAGTTCATAGTAAGAAGAAACACAGACTACCACATGACATACAGACAGGTTATTACCACATGTAGGGCTGATGTGTTTTCCTTAGCTGAGAGTGTTTTACTGTCAGCTGATTTCAGAGACTCTTCTCCTACTTAGAATGATTGTGGGGCTACCTTCTTTAGATATCACTGTAGCGCCGCAGATTTTGATGATGCAGACAGTAGGGAACACTCGAGTCCATCCAATCTGATTCTTCGGAAAATGAACAGGTTCAAAAACAAGTCAGAAGAAAGAATACTAGGATCCAAAATGAACGCCAGAAACTGATAGTAACTCAGAAAACTAAAACAAGCCCTGTAAGACCAGAGAACACTCAGAAGCTTTAAAAGTGGAAATACAGTTTTATTCCATTACATTTAAACGCATTAACTGACTCACTGTGTTTTCATACCTATACCTAGGACTTCATCAGATAACAGACTACATACCCAGAATTCTTTAAATACACTTTACATTTAATTAACATTAATTGTCGATCCTCATTTAAAGAAGCATAGTTTAAAACAAGTGTATCACAAACCAAAATACAGTACATACCATAACAGATAAAATGTGTTAATAACTTAGTATATAAAATAGTTTAATGAATAAATAGATACAAAAATTAAATGTAAAACGTTCTTTAATTGTTCCTATCAAATGTTGCTGTTAAAAATATATATGTTAAACTCACAAATGTAAAGTTACATTAAAACCTACACAAATATCCCCACCTAATGTCCTTTTGTAAAACTACATGCAGCTGAAAAAAGAAAACTGCAGCAATATTGGAAGTACTGAACCACTTAAAAAACACATAATTTAAATATTATATAAAAGAATGTTTATAATGTACCTGCTCTAAGCTTAAGGACATGGGCAAGGGAGACATATTCATTTAGACCAGGGGTTTTGTTGACTTCAAGAAACGGTTGCCAATCTATTTCCCTATATTTTATCCTTATCTTTCAGGATCCCCCCCGGATCCTTTAAAATCTGCTGTAATACAAAAAAATAAATGATGCCTGTTTGCAATGCAATGTATGTTTAAATAAAGCGTTTGTGGCCTCTTTGGTTCTAATTTCATACATGTGTTGAGCTTGTGCTCAGTCTCCCCTGTCTAAAATGCATCACACTTTTGGCACAAAACAAGATAAATAACCCCTGCACTATCACAATTAGTGAAGGTTCTAGCTTCTACATACCTAGCCCAACGTTTGATGTAAACAGTTTCACTGTTGGACATATAGGAATACTGAGTGCAAGCCCCACACTTAAACGAACCAACTCTTCTCCTGTTAGGAGCCTTAAACTTATTTTTATCATATTCTAAAGTTTCCTTGATATTGCATCCCTTCTTAAAAACACATTTAATGAGTTTCTTAAATATAGGTTCTAAGTCTGAAAACCTAGCAGATCTCTCCCAGTTGTTCTGAATAACATTTTTAATATAAAAATACCTATGCAAACACTTGATGATTCTGTCTTGATACTATTTAGGCACTTGTTCCATGAGGATGTGCAGCAGGTGTTGAAGGCAAGAAGACCTGCAGCTAGAAAATCTTATGTTTATAAGTGGAAGCGTTTTTCTAGGTGTGGGTGCCTAGCTGATATCAGAGGGCCTGGAATGGTGTTTACCCTTTGGTTTTAAATTATATGTGTGAGCTGTTCAACAATACCTTATCTTTTGCATCTATCAAGGTGAGTCTTGTGACTTTCTCAGCTTTTATGATCAGACAATCTATAAAGGGAGTGTTGCACTTGATACCCCCTTCAAAAGCAGATTCCTTCTCCTTGCAATCCTAACTTTGTTTTTTGAAAAATTGTATTCATATGCTTTTGAACCTTACTTTTAGGCTGATTTGAGGTCCTTCACTTGGAAAGCTTTTTGCCTATTGCCCTAGCATCTGCAAAGCAAGTTTGTGTGCTGCAAGTTGTCATGCTGGGCCAACCTTATCAGATTTTTCCACAAGGACAGGGTTGTTTCACACACTAATCTTCTGTCTTGCCAGAAGTAGTTTCTGAATTTACCTTGAATCAAACCATTGATCTCTCAGTTTTCTTTCCAGAACCTAAAAAACAAGGGGCAAGAGGGAGAAAATTATGCATACCTTGGATGTGCGTAGACAGCTCTGGTGCTACCTTGACAGAACTAAGCCCTTCAGGAAGGCTTAACAGCTGTTTATTTCCTATTCTGGGGCTTAGAAAGGTCAACCTGCATCTAAGCAAATAACTTGCTTGTTGGTTGGTCTCTGCTATTGTTTTTCTACTCCCACCATGGTAAATCTATTCCAGGCAAGGTTAAGGCACATTGCATCACAGCCTTTTTTTAAACACCTTTATTAAATTATCACTTAAGACATAGTCAAGCATGTATTAACAGAAAACAAGAAGTTTAATTTACATCAATTATACATTAACATACCCTTTATTACTTTGTGATTATCATCAGTCCAACATTACACAAATTACTGAATTCCTGCCTTCTCTTAAACCTCACTTCTCCTCCTCCTGAATACTAGTTTGCATGTTTTGTTCCCATAATTTCCATTTATTTCTTTATTTGCCCCTTCCCTTTTCTAAGGATCCCTTTCACAGTTATTTTTATCTCTTTTTTATAATATTCAGGTTATCAAATACAGTTGGTTTTGACTTTGGTTTCCATTTTCTAGTAATTGTTTTTTTTTCAGCAGCCAGCACAATTATACCTAATAAGGCCTTACTTTGTCTGTGCAGTTCGGATCCTGTGTGCCATCTCAAGAAAAAGAAAAAGGCAAAGTACATCCTGAGTTGGAACCATTTACTCACCCAATATGTCTGACAGAGTATGCTGTTAAGATGTTTAAAAAATCTGTCAACTCATTACACTCCCAAATCACATTTCCAGTTAGGTGTTTCTTCCCCATCACACTTCCAGCATCTTGTTATTTACCTGAAGAAGAAATTCTTTGAAGTGTGCTTGGGGTATAAAATAGCTATACAAACACTTCTAAGCAAATATCATAAATGTTCTGGACTTTGTTGCATACTTGAGAGTCATATGTTCCCATTCCTCTATTTTACATTGCTTTTCCAGACTCTCTGCCAAGCTTTTCTAAGCTCCTCTGATTGATTCTTATAGTTATCATGCAATATTTTATATGGCCTACTAATTGTCCCCTTTTAAAAGCAGCTTCTTTTGTAGATTTGACAAAACTCCCACCAGTGCATACTTTATTTTAAGATTCCCCTATCCCTTTTGTCTTTGTACTTTAATATCAATCCCTGGTATAGAAGACGGTCTCTGTCCTGCAGCCCAAATGTCTTTTTGGCCTTATCCCACTCTGTTACCTTTCCTTCTCTGGTTATTTGCTTCAAATACCTTGGTTCCTTTGCCAGTTTTTCTCCATTAAATTCCAGACCTCCTCTTGCCTAATTTCTGTATCCCTACTTGCAGTCATCCACACTGGCAAAATCTCATTTCTGCATTCTCTTATTGGCTTAGTTCTTAGAATACTTTCTGCCACTTTATGAATTTAATATTCTGTATGGTTGTTATTATTTTCCTGAAGGATCTGCATCTAAAGTCCCACTTTCTCTCTTTATTTCTTGAACTTTCCCCACTTCATCATCATAATCATCCCTTTCCGTTTTTAATTATAAGCTTCTGCTTATGTTATGTATATGAGCCATAACTTTGTATCTGTAAAATATTCCTTCAAGTCAGATAGTCCTAAACCACCTTGTTCTATTGGAAAGATCAACTAATCCCACTTAACTCTTGTCCTCTTCCCGTTAGATAAATCCCTTCAATTCTTTATTAAATTGATGTCCACATCCACCAAGAAGGAGCTTGCTCAGGAAAACTCCTTTGTCCACCCCCTGAATAGAGAATCCCGGGCTCTGGACAGATTTGGTAAAAGGGTGTATGCCTCATCCACCTTTGCTCTTCGGGCACTAAACTACCTCTCTCACTTTACCCAGCTACAAAGGGACTTTGTTAAGGAACTTTCTAGCTCAGTCCCAGAGTCCGTACCTTCTGAGGAGCGAAAGTCTGTTTCCTCTAGGTTGACCACCCTAGATTCCCTGGCTAATGCATCCATGAGGCTTATCTCTCCTGCTGCGGAGGTTACCAAATTGGTGGCCGATTTAGGCATTGCCATTAGGCATCATCCCTGGATGAGGCTGTGTGATTTTGTGGAGCCTTTCAAGCAGTCCTTCATTAATGCCCCCTTTGATGGCTCCACCTTGTTTGGGCTGTGGTATAAGACACCCTGACCCAGAGTGAGAAAGGTGGTAATACCCTGTCTGCCATCAGGATCCATTTTTCTACTCCACAACAGACCTTTTCTAGGAACCGGGGTGGCAGTAAGAAAACGTGGTTTTGGAAGGCACAGGGCCCTTTCCAGGACACTCAAGGAGAACCCCCCCCCCCCCCGAGGCAGAAGGAGGATATAGTCAGAATGGTAGATGCCACCCAAGTGGCCGAGGGCAGTCTGCAAAATCAAAGATTGCATGACCCTACCCCGGACAAGCCTTTCCAGTGGTCCTGAAGGGTTGCCTGACTGCTCTACTGTAGAAGCAGTCGGGGGACTTTTTCCTTTCACCCAGAAGCCTGGGAGGCCATCACACATGACAGATGAGTGCTAAGGATCGCATCCAGAGGATAGTCCCTTCCCTTTTCCAACATTCCAGAACAAAAATTTTGCTTCCCCAATGTTCCACCCAGTCAGAGGGAGGATGCTGTCCAGGAAATAAGAACGTTACTGCAAAAAAGAGTCATCCAAGTGCCCCCCCCCCCCCCCCCCCCAATTAGGTTGGATCAGGCATTTACTCCAGATTCTTTTTAGTACCCAAAAAGACAGGGGACCTATGGCCAATATTGGATCTCACATATGTGAACAAGTCAATGAAACACACCAAGTTCAGGATGGTCATGATTCAATCTATCTTACCTCTCCTGAAGATGGGGGACTGGATGTGCCCTATAGCCTTAAGGATGTGTACTGCCATATCAAGATGGACAGATGCTCCAGGTCTTTTCTACGTTTCAGGCTGAGAACCAGTCACTACCACTTTTGGGCGCTTCCATTTCGGCTCACCACAGCCCCCAATGTATTCAGTAAATGTCTAGCGGTAGTAGTAGCTCATCTCCTACTGCAAGGGTATCGGATATTTCCATATCTGGATGACTGGCTCCTAACCACCCCAACCAGGCATCTTCTCCTTCAGTGTTGGGCCTGCTTCCTCAATCTAGCATCCAATCTGGGCATAACTATAAATTGGCAAAAGTGTTACCTGGATCCGATTCAGATCATAGACTGTATTGGGGCACATTTAGAACCAACAGTGGCTCACGTTTATCTTACACCAAATAGGGTACTAAATCTGAGGTCACATGTCAACAAGCTTTTAACTGCTCCGTCACCCCTGGCCTCTCTGGTTCTACAGGCGTTGGGCTACATGGCAACAGCCATAACCCTTCTCCCAATGGCTCATTTTCATGTACCCATTTTGCAGTGGACCCTAGCAATGCAGTGGTCTCTTGTCAGAAATACCTTGAATCTTCCCATAAAACTATCTTGTGTGTGCAGGGATTCTCTCCTTTGGTGGAGTCAGTCATTGGAGGTGACTCTAGGATGACCCTTTGTTCTCTCCTCACCTACTGCCACGTTGACCATGGATGTCTTCCAGTTTGGGAGGGGGGGTATTGTCTGGACCAGACAGTCCAAGGCACGTGGACACCCCAAGAGACTAAGTTGCATATCAGTGTCCTCGTGATGAGAGCAGTTCTTCTAGCATTGCAAGAACTTAGGCAACTGTCTCCCTCAGGGGACCATTGTGATCCAAACAGACAACATGTCATTGGTTTGGCACCTCAGCAAACAGGGAGGGACCAGGTCTTACCCCGTTTGTTGAGAAGCGATTATTGTTTGCATTAGCTGATGCACATTGCAGGGGAATCCAACATCCTAGCTGACAGACTCAGCAGATTTCTGCTGATGCATCATGAGTGGACCCTGAACCAATCTATGGCAGAGGTAGTATTCCAGAAATGGGGTTATCCTTGCTGCGACCTGTTTACGTTCCCCCCCTCAACAGCAAATGCAGCAAGTATTTTGCCTTGATCCCTCCTCAGGGAACATCCCCCAGGGACACTGTGGTTCATGTGTGGCAATCCGGTGTACTGTACACCTTTCCCCTTTTCCCTTGATTCCCAAGTTCTTTCAGAAAGCTTTCAAGTTGCGAAGCAAAGTGATACTTATTGCTTCATTTTGGCCTTGACAAACCTGGTTCACCTTTCTTTAGTCTCATCTGGTTTGCCCCCCGATGAGGTTAGATCCGAGCCCAGATCTGTTGTCTCATTCGTTGGGGCATCCACATCCCAAGCCCAGATCTGTTGTCTCATCCGTTGGAGCATCCACATCTTAACCTTCAGGGCCTGAAATTAACTGCATGGTTTCTCCACTTCCAATGATGGCTACATCTCCCAGGTTGTCTTCTCCACTCCAAAACATTTTGATTTCATCACATAGAGCCTCCACTTACAAGATTTACAAAAGTAAGTGGAAAAGATTTTCCCTTTGGGCGGAGCAGAATCAGATAGATCCCTTCACAGCCCCAGTTTCAGTAGTCTTAGACTTTTTGGCTTTTCTTTTCAAGGAAGGTTCTAGTTACTCTACAGTCAAGGTACAGCTTCCTGCCATTTCTAACTTCCAGTTTGGTTTTGAGTCAGCGTCTTTGGCCTCTTCTAGAGTTATGTAAGGTCTTTCTTAGGGGCACCTTTTTGCTACAACCTCCAGTCAAGGATCCTGCGCCCCCGTAGGATCTTACTATGATTTTGCAAGCTTTGGTCCTTCCTCCGTTTGAACCTTCGGCTACAGTGGATCTAAAATTTCTTTCCTGGAAAACTCTTTTCTTGGTAGCTATTACCTCGTCCAAAAGGGTATCTGAGCTGCAGTCTCTTTCCGCTAAGTTTCCATATTTGGTTTTTCATAAGGACAGGGTTACTCTATGTACAAATCCTTCTTTTCTACTCAAAGTGGCTAAAGAAACAAACATTAACCAGTCAATTGATCTTCCAGTTTTCATTCCTCAATTTCAGAACAAAGGAGAATACACCTTACACATGCTTGATAGGCATAGACAACTTTGTTTTTACATCCATACAACTAAATCCTTTGGGAAGTGTGATCAGGTATTTGTTTCCTTTTTGAATGCCAAAAAAGGTAAGGCAGTGACAAAGGTTTCTTTAGCCAGATGGTTGAAAGATTGTATTAATGTTTATATATTCTTCTAAAGACATTCCCTTACCAGGTCCGGTAATGGCACATTCTACTATATCCATGGCCACGTCTCAAGCTTTTTGGTCCAGAGTTTCTGGTGAGGACATTTGTGTTGCTGCTACTTGGTCAAACCCTCATACCTTTGTCAATCATTACAAATTGGACTTCGTATCCAAGAGCGGAAGTGCATTTGGTTCTGCTGTACTCCAGAATATCTTTCCTTAATGGCCACCATTGATTATGGTAGCTGGGGACTCTGCTGCTCAGGTTAATGGAGCATCAGATAAAGAAGTTATGTTCTTACCATAATGTTTCATCTGTGTTGTCCAACTTCATTCCATTAACCATCCTGCCTCCCTTCCCCCATCCAAGTATTCGGGAAGCCTAGTAGAAGTTCTCTAGGAATTATATTCCTTGGTTGAGTTCCTAATGTTGGGATATATGTATATATGTATTATATATATATATATATATATATATATATATATATATATATATATATATATATAAATATATATATATATATATATATATATATATATATAGTTTACTCTTCTGTTCTCTTGTATTATAGTTAATGCTGGTTAGGAGCACCATTTTCTGGTTTGCAAACTCAATTTGAGGTAAAGTGGGAGGAGCGGGGCATTGTGGGTATGTACTATCTTTTCTTTAGTCTCTTCCCACATATCCTTAGCTGCCATAGCAGAAGACTTTTTTAATCCATAATCCAAAATGCTTCTTTTTATCTTGTACCCATAAATATGGGTATTGATGAACTAATTTGAGTATGGACACATCATTTATGGTACTAGCTGTAGAAATAAAATTTCTGTCCACGCTAGCCCAGTTATTGTATCATGGCAAACAGTATGTAAACTTTGAGTTCCTACTATTGAATTCACATCTTTCAGACCAAATGTTTTCATAACTCTCTTCAGAAATCTTCCTTCTTTTGTTGTATGTTGCCTTCTGGGTCCCCCCAATACATCATCACTATTGCAAATCAAGTCTGAGTCTTGACCTTTAAGTAATATTCCCTGCTGAAACCTTATTATTTTTCCTAGTATTTTCATAAGCTCCACATCGGTAGTTTTTGGTGGAGTATAAATACACACCAGCGTATACCTCTTCCCTTGCTAATAGTCCCTGACTAGCACAACTTTTCCATTATTGCCTTTTTTCCTCTTCTGTCACTATTGGAGCTCCTCTAACAATAGTATAATTACTCCCCTTTCCCACTGTCCCTGTTATTCTGCTGATTATCCAGTGTGAAATCCTTTCTTTGTCAAATTCAAATGCTTATTTTTTTCTGAATATGTTTCCTGCAGCATTGCTATTTGCAGTCTGTATTTCATAATAATTCAGTGCTATTTCCTTTATTTCCTTTTTGTCTGTACTGGGAAGGCCATTTATGTTTTGAAATAATATGGATAGTATAGCCATTATGATAAAAAGTGTTATTTCCACCTATTATACATGACAGTTTTTTCAAATGTTTTATGTTACATGCATACATGTTTGTCAGGGTGATCATTTATACAGTTGGTTCTTCACATCTCCACTTAAAGTTATGTCTTATTTTTCAAGACTTTTTTTTTAATGAAAACCCTTAAACATATAGATACATTTTCATGGCACCCCCATCCCGTATGAACTTGGAACAGACCCACAAAACTGTGTACAGCTTCAAAAATAAAGTTTAACCCTCAAGAAGCTGTTCTAAGCTGCAGAGACACTGACCTACTGCCTACTGAGATATTGGGAAAAGATAACTGTTTATTCTCAATTATCTTCTGCACTTTGATTTAATATCTCTGTAATCTGTACACCTGTTTTTTACCACCACCACCCCTGCCCAGTTCTTGTGGCGGTCTTAAGTCTTGTTGGATTTGAGTTGCTCGCCTCTGGTATAAAGGTGGTACTGGACACTCCCCCCAGTCACATTACACCAGCTCATTCTACTATTTATAGTGAGAACTTAGCAAAGGCATACCCCTTTAGCTTTTGAAAATTGAATTATCTCTCTTCACTTTCTACTTAATACAAAAAAAAAAAAATAACTGTTGCCTGCCTTTCCTGGAAATAGTGTAGTCCAGGTACAGATTTGCTGTATCCAGGACTGTTTGTAAGCTTCTGAGCTGTGCCAAAAAGTCTGCTCTTCAGTTTTTCTCTTAGATCTGCTAGTTCTCTCCTCTCCTGCACTTTTACTAGCTTATTAGTTTAGCACGTTACCAGATTTCTTGTAGCAATTATTGTAGCACACAGAAGTGCTACCAGCACTAAACGTTCTACAAGGAAACAGCTCCAGTACTTATTATTAAGTAAATTTATAATTTTGGAGATTTTCTCCCCTGGACTCCATTGAAAACGGGTTCTTCAAGGCCCAATGGACTATCCTGGTAAACCAACTGCAATAAATAAATAAATAAATAATGTTAAGTTGTCAATCTCGCCTTCATTCTTGCTTGATGGGTTCGGAGCCGATCCCTCGGCTCCGACTCGGCACTTGCTAAGCTCGAGAGTCTCTTTTACCAGCTCGAGGCAGCCCCATATCCCATGATGCAAGGCAGTAAGTACCCAGATCTCGTTTGCCGCTTCGCTTAGGAGGTCTTCTTTTTGCCAGCTCCTGGTAAGTTGTTCACTTTTGTGATTTTTAAGCCCCTTTTTAGTCAAAAACCTTTTATTGTTAGTTTTTAAGTTTAAATTGACTTTTCTGACAGAAATTCCCTGTCTCCTTTAATTTTTTGTTAGTCAATCTTTAATCCCTATCCCATCCCCCCCCTGTTAGGGTGTGTGTGCTGTTTATAGAATACTTTTTGGTATTTTATTTAACTTAATTTTGACTGGTGTGTGTGTGTGTCTTTTTCAGCACCATGTCAAAGGAGAGGGTCTCAGGTTTTAAGAAGTGTGACTCGTGCTGTCAGAAGATGTCTCTGACAGACGGTCACACTTCTTGCCTGTATTGTTTGGGCCCTCTTCACCTGCAGGACTCCTGTGCTATTTGTCACTCCTTCAGCCAGAGAGTCCTGCAGGAGAGACGGAATAAACTGATTCTTAGGGGCCTTCTTGCCGGAGGGCTCTCCGGCTAAGTCGGCTCCACCAAAATCAGTAAAATCTTCCAAGGCCCAGGCTTCTGTATCTAAGCCTGCGGCCTCGGCTCCGACTCGTACTGAGTCGAGATCGGCTCGCTGGAGCCGATTCTAGCTTGAAGCCTTCGGCACCGATGGCTATCGGTGCCGAATCTGTATTGACCACCGATGTCGGCTCCGATCGGCTCCGACACCCATGTGGCACAGGCATCGGTGTCGGCTCCGGCACCGTTACTTTGGTGGCTGTATCGGCTCCGGCTGGAGCCGATACATCGAGCTTCCTGTCGGCTCCGAGGTCGGCCGACAGGATCTATTGTATCGGCTCCGATGGGGCATTCCAGGAAGGGGTCGAGGGCTCCTTCCTTGGAGCCGATACTTTCGGCTCCGGCTTCATCTCTTCTTTCGGAACAGAGCCATCGGAGCCGATCTTCAAGGTCATCCAGGTTATCAGACCATGACCTAGAGAGAGTGGTCAGTAGATTACTCAAGTCACAGGTACTGGCCCAAATGTTACACAGTCCGTCTCAACAGACGACTGTTGGTCCACACCCCGTTACAGTTCCTCCTTCAACTCTACCCCAGAGCTTGGAGTTGGAGTCTTCGGGAATGGTTACTGCTACGGCTGGAGGACGGATACCCCTTCTGTTCCTTCAGCCTCTACTCTTATCTCCTCTTGAGACCTTCCTTAGAGGGATTCGTGGTCGGGCTTCCATGGTCTCCTCCGAGGGGTGAGTGGCATCGGACCCTTGTCCGAACCCGCTCTTCCCCTTGGAGCCTCGGCCTTGGTGAGCTCGGCTCCGACATCTGCCTCGGAGGCTTCCCTTTCGGTGGCCCCTGGAGTTCCTAGCTCTTCGGAGCGGGTTCTCTCAGACCTGCCTGGGAGGGGAGCATTCGAGGTGATGAAGAGTGTACTGGCCACTGGTATCAGTCAGCAGTCTGTTCCCGTAGCTCCTCCCTCTATAGTACCTGTTGACATCTCTGCCACTTCTCTTGCTACAGGACCCAGAGATCCTCCGCCTCAGGTTTCCCCATTGGGAATTTCCCCCTCTTCCGAGGATTCTCCTGACGTTTCGGGAGATCCTCCTAGGAAGAGGACTTGTAAGAGGAAGCATGTAGACTCCCCCGAGTCTGTCACTCGGATACTGACTTTGATGAGTCAGAGGGATCCCCTAGATCCCCTCTGAGGATGTCTCCTTCTCAGACATCCTAGAACTTCTGAAACAGAGGGAAACTGGCCCACCAACAATCCCTCTGAGGATGAGTCAGTATACCTAGAGGCGTTTGGATCTCGGCCCTCCACCTCCTGGGTATCTCCGCCTTCGACCCCTTATGCAGGTGATTGCACGAAGGCGTGGGCAGCTCCTGACTCTGTAGAGCCAGTCCCTAGGAGGCCTTCAAAATTTATCACTGCCCGGCGACAAACAATTCCTTACTAAGGGTGTCCCCGCTGATGCCATGGTGGTGGCTGCGGCCACCAAAAAGGAACTTGCAGATCCTTCCGTGCCCGTCCATCCTCCCAATAAGGACTCTAGGACCATGGATAGGTACGGTAGCGGATGTTTTCATCAGCGACCTTTGCTATGCTCGCTGAATTACCTATGTCACTTCACCAGACTCCAAAGGGATATCCTGAAGGAGCTGGGAGAAGTAGTTCAGGATCCTACAGCTGCAGGGGCTCAAGAAAAATTGCTTCTCAGCTAGGAACCCTCAATTCCATTGCAAACTCCTCCATGCGGCTAATATCTTATGCTGCGGATGGAGCAGTAGGCCGCAGGCACAGGTGTGGCTCTTAGACGCCAAGCCTGGATGCGGCTATGTGATTTTGGATCCCTTTAAGGCGTCCTTCACAAATTCTCCCTTTGATGGGTCAGCTTTGTTTGGCCCTCAGGTGAAGGAAACCTTGACCAGGTGCGAGCAGGACGGCAAGACTCTTTCTGCTGTTGGAGTCCGTTTTTCCACCCCTTCTAGGCCTTATCCCAAAGGACAGAAGGGTGGGAAGATGTGGTTCCGTAAATCCCAAGGAGTCACGCCGGATTCACGTGGTCAGTTTACCCCTAGAGGCAGAGGGGTAACAATAACAGACGCTCTAGAGGCAGAGGGGGTCCGAAAAACCAGGGAAACAGGGAGCCTCTCTCTGACAAGCCCTTTCAGCATCCCTGAGGTGTTGCCCGGCTGTCCCTCCTTGGAGGCAGTCGGGGGAAGATTATCACTGTACCTAGAAGCCTGGCATTCCCTCACTCGAGACAGATGGGTACAGTCGATCATATCCAAGGGTTACATAATTCCTTTCGAGGAAAGTCCTTTCCCCTCAAATTCCCTTCCAGATGTACCACCCGGTCTAAGGGACATTGCAGAGTTAGAAATCGCAAAACTACTGCAAAAAAGAGCCATTCAGCCAGTTACAATAGACCATTCAGAGCCCGGAATCTACTCAAGGTTCTTTTTGGTCCCCAAAAAGACGGGAGACTGGAGACCAATATTGGATCTCAGCAGACTCAACAAGTCTGTCAAGAAGACAAGATTCCGAATGGTCACTCTTCAGTCAGTTCTGCCCTTCTTACAGAAGGACAACTGGATGTGCTCAATAGATCTTCAGGATGCGTACTATCATATCAAAATTCACAGACGCTCCAGGAGATTTCTCCGCTTTCGGCTGGGGTCCAGTCATTTCCAGTTCAGAGCCCTGCCCTTTGGTCTCACTACAGCCCCCAGAGTGTTCACCAAATGCATGGCAGTGGTCACGGCTCACCTGAGACGTCAAGGATTCCAGGTGTTTCCGTATCTCGACGACTGGCTCCTGTCAGCCACCACCAGACATCAGCTTATACAAGCCAGGGATTACACAATAGACCTTTGTTCTCTTTTGGGCATTTCAATCAACTTCGAAAAGTCATCCTTATCGCCCTGCCAGTCTATTACCTTCATAGGCGCAAACTTAAACACTGTTCAGATGTCAGCTACCCTTACAGAACAAAGAGTTTCAGACATTCAGACTCATGTCAGGATCATTCTGGCCAGCAAGAAAATACAGGCCAGAATGGTTCTGAAGGTATTAGGTCTCATGGCTGCGGCCATTACACTTCTTCCCCTGGCTCGATTCTACATGCGCCTTCTTCAGTGGATGCTGTTCACACAGTGGTCATACCAGCAACTTCCAATGCGCCACCAGATTCTGGTGACACAAACATGCAAAGAACATCTTGCTTGGTGGATCACATCGTCTCAGGTTCACCAAGGCAGGTGCTTTGTACCTCCGTCCCCGATAGCCACTGTCACCACGGATGCCTCCCTGATCGGGTGGGGGTCATTATCAGGGCAGGATGGTTCATGGACGTGGCAACCGCTCGAGTACCATCTGCACATAAATGTCCTGGAGATGAGAGCAGTGCTTTTAACGTTGCAAGCCCTCAACGACTTTCTTCCCGTAGGGACAATTGCAGTCCACACAGACAACATGTCTGTAGTTTGGTATATCAACAAACAGGGCGGAACCAAGTCCTACCCCTTGTGTCGAGAAGCGCTCAGACTTTGGCAATGGGCGATCTCCTCTCATCGGTTTCTGGTAGCAACGCATATCCCTGGGAAAACCAACATTATAGCGGACAGATTGAGCAGAGCTATCCTCATGCCTCACGAGTGGTCTCTCAAGCAATCTATAGCGGAAGAGATTTTTCTGGAATGGGGTCGCCCATGTTGCGATCTTTTGCTACTCCCCAAAACAGCAAATGTCCAGACTTCTTCAGCCTCTTCCCTCTATCAGGCCATCCCCAGAGACGCTCTGACCCAGGATTGGCCCCAGGGACTTCTTTATGCCTTCCCTCCATTTCCTCTGATCCCTCAGGTGATCCAGAAAGCTACCGTTTTGAGAGCCAAATTGATTCTCATTGCCCTTACTGGCCTCGACAAGTTTGGTTCCGTTCCTCCATCATCACCTTTTGGTGCAGCCGTGGCATCTGGACCCAGTGCCAGATCTACTGATTCACCAATCCGGTCAGCTGCACCGGTCAATCCCTTCTCTCAACCTCACAGCATGGTTGCTCCACTTCCTTCCTTAGCCAGGCTTCCTTTGATCTCTAACCCAGTTAGAGACATCATAGTAGCTTCGCTAAAATCCTCTACCAGGAGGATTTACACAAGCAAATGGAAACGTTTCTCTTATTGGGCTAAGGCCCAAAATATTGATCCTTTTACTGCCCCTGTTCAGGCAGTTCTGGACTTCTTAGCAGAGATTTTTCATGCAGGCTCCTCTTCTTCCACAGTCAGAGTTCAATTGGCTGCTATTTCTAATTTTCATGTCGGGATAGCAGATCATAATATTATGTCCCATAGGCTCTGCAGGGCCTTCTTGAAAGGAATTTTCCTGCTAAAGCCTCCAATCAGGAATCCTCCTCCTCAGTGGGATCTAAATTTAGTGCTGACATCCTTGATTCTTCCCCCCTTCGAGCCAGCTGTTTCTTGTTCCCTGAAATATCTTTCTTGGAAAACTTTATTCCTAGTGGCTATTACATCTGCCAGGAGGGTGTCTGAACTTCATGCTCTTTCGGTTCGACCCCCCTATTTGGTTTTTCACAAAGACAGAGTATCTTTGAGAACTAATCCATCCTTTCTACCTAAGGTCGCTTCAAAGAACAATCTGAATCAATCCATTGATCTCCCTGTATTTTTTCCTAACTATTCAGATAGAGCTGAACAAAAGCTACATTATCTTGACGCCCACCGTCAACTTAGATATTATTTGGACAGAACAAAAATTTAGAAAATCTGATCAACTTTTGTTTCCTATGCGGATAATAAAAAGGCCTTCCTGTTTCTAAAGTGACTTTGTCCAGATGGCTTTCTTCGGTCATCACTGAAATTTATACTCAGGGGAAAACAGCTGTGCTCAAAACCTAAAGCACATTCAACTAGGAGTTTAGCTACTTCTACAGCTTTTCAAGCTAGACTTCCTTTGGACACTATTTGTGCAGCGGCCACTTGGGCCACTCCTCACACTTTTGTTTCCCATTACAAATTGGACTTGGCCTCCAGGGACAGAGCCAGTTTTGGCTCTACAGTCCTCAAGAGTTTGTTCCATTGAGCCACCCAGGATAGAGGTGCTAGGGACGCGGTCCCATCAAGCAAGAATGAAGGCGAGATTGACAACTTAACATTAAGAAGTTATGTACCTACCATAACGTTCCATGTTAGTTGTCTTCTCTCGCCTTCTTTCTTGCGACCCTCCCTCCTTCCCCCTGGCCTGGACAGACCTTGTATAAGAAACTATTATGCTAAAGACCATTCAGACCTGGTCCTTTTTCCATCTGTAAGTTTCTTCTTCCTTTGGGAAGTATTTTATGCTTGGTATTATTGCCCTTTGGCAACAAACGAGATCTGGGTACTTACTGCCTTGCATCATGGGATATGGGGCTGCCTCGAGCTGGTAAAAGAGACTCTTGAGCTTAGCAAGTGCCGAGTCGGAGCCGAGGGATCGGCTCCGAACCCATCAAGCAAGAAAGAAGGCGAGAGAAGACAACTAACATGGAACGTTATGGTAGGTACATAACTTCTTATTAATGCCCACCCCTCCAGGCATGTCTAAAAGTCAGTTCCCCTGTGCTTTCTGCTATTAACCGGGTGAGCTTGGGCATCCTGAGGCAGTGTAGCAACTGCCTGACAACCCTCTCCTCTTACCTCCCAACACTCAGACTTGCGAGAGATGCACTTATATATCCAAATTGGAAGCCACGCACTCTCCAGCCAAGATAGGAATAGCTGGTCAAGAGGAAAAGGTCAACACTTGCACCACACCACATGGAACACATACCCCTCCAGAACACACACAAGCACTGCTTTCACATAAAAACACAAACCACACACCCACCTTTACGGAGACTCTCAATAAAAATCTACCCAAATTGCAGAGACATCCAGGGCAGAAACGCACTCGACCACCACAACACAACAGTAATCACAGGACACATAACTCTCCTAAACAGTGTGCTACTCAACCAAAGTAAAACAGCATGCCCAACACACTAGTCATAGTTGACTCTATAGTGAGGAATACTGATGTCCCACTCACTAGGTTGAATAAGGAGAAAGTAACAGTCAGCTGCCTGTCAGGTGCCAGGATCCACCACATAATGCACACACAGGTCCCTCAACAACAGGTACTAATATGACTCTGTCATTGTACATGTGGGTATGAAAAGAGACATGGAGGAGCTCTCGGATTATGTAGCCCAGGTGGGTATGACTTTAGCCCTGAGCAGACTCCTGCCTTCTCCCAGAATAATACCACAGTGTAAGCAGAAAATGATTGATTTCAAGAATTGGCTAAGTTTCTGATGTCATTCTAAGGGGATCCAGTATCTGCCTGCCTGGGATGACATGACTGACAAACCTCGATGCTTTGCCAGAGATGGACTGCATCTCTCACCCCTGGGCTTCCGGATACTGGCCAAGGCTCTTGCCACCCCTTTAGCGCCTTTTTTTAGGCGGTGTTCCAAAGACCAAATCACCAGCATAATAGCTACAAACAAATGCAATCTTGACGGTCATGCTGCTCAATGCTAGAAGTCTAAATCTCAAAATGCACTCGCTCGAAGCACTCCTTAAAATGGAGAACGTTGACATTTGTGCTGTAACAGAGACTTGGTTCAAGGCAGTAGAAAGCACCTCTGCACTACCAGGCTATAACTCATTCCACACCTTTCAGCCCCAGAACTGGGATTGAAGCTCCAACGGCGGTGGTGTTTCCATATTTATAAGGAATGCGCACACCTCCCGACTGGTAGCCCAACATAAAGCATCAGAGGTACTTCAGGTGCAGCTGACATTGGGTAAGACATCGATTCAAGTCGTAACCTGCTATAGGTCCCCAACCATGACCCAAGACTCACACTCCATGTTCCTAAGCACCCTGGAGAATATTATGGTCCAACCTAACATTGTCATACCAGGCAACTTCAGCTACCTCTCCATGAACTGGGAAAATCACTCCTGTACCAATACAGTTGCCCAACGTTTCCTGGAATTCATTAATTCCAGTGCCCTGGACCACCTCATTCTTACCCCCACTAGAGGTAGCAACATCCTTGACCTGGTCATTACTAACATGGACGACCATTGCTCTATACCAGTAGTCAACTCCTCCCTAGTTAGATCTGACCAGAAATTAATCACCTTAGAAATCCACAACCCCCCCCCCCCCCGCAAAGGTAACCACCATGAAAAACTTCTCCAAAGCTATCTTTGGGCTCCTAAAAACTTCACGGCACCCATGCAATTGGAGAACAGCTGCATGACCTCAGAATCATACACTAATGCCCTGTACAAACACGTGCACAAATGCATGGATCACGCCATACCCACTATAACCAAGATGCTCTCCTCCAAAAAAGGGAAGCCAATCTGCTGATCCCCTGCCATAAACAAACTCTATAACAGAAGGAGGAAACTGGTGCGAAATTAGGTGAAGTCCCAAGACTGTAAAAACTCCCTTACCAGCTCAACAAAAAGTTGAGATCCCTCATCAAATCCTCTAAAGCTAGCTATGAAATCAGAATTGCAGCAGATAGTAAAGACAACCACAAGGCCTTCTACAGTTATGTAAAGAATCTCCACGGTAATACCCAGATTTGCTCGGAGCTGTTGCACAATGGCACCTCCTATACCGAGCCAACAGATATTGCCAATATACTGGAAGACAGATTCAATGCCAACTTTATCCTCCCCCCCAAAGGACCAATCACAATACCAGTAGATTGCCAGGCACCCAGTATTACTGCTGCACAGGTTAAAACAGCACTGTCCAAGGCCAAGAATACAGCTTCTATGGGACCTGCAATATCCCTGGCTGTGTTCTACATGAACTACAGAGTGAACTGGCACCTCACCTGTGTGTCCTGTTCATTCACAGCCTCACCTCAGGCTTTGTCCATACCAAATGGCGCACTGCTACAATTATCCCTCTCCACAAAGGAGGAACGACTACAGACCCTGGGAACTATCACTCCATTAACCTGACAAGTCTGATATGCAAAACTATGGAACGCATCATCATGGACCTAATAAGCAAGGATATGGGGAAATCTCCAAACTCTGGATCTCACACATTTTGGTTTTGTGAAGGGTAGATCATGCCTGCTCAACCTGGTCGACTTCTTTGAGTCACTCACCAGAGCTGTGGATGAAGGCAAGGTGGTTCATACAGCCTACCTTGATCTGGCCAAGGCCTTTGATACCATTCCCCACTCAGGAATCGTAGAAAAACTCACTAAGCTAGGCATCAACCCCTATATCACTAGGTGGGTTGCAAAGTGGCTCACAGATAGAACCCACAGTGTGAAAGTAGCTGACTCCAAGTCAGACTGCCAACCAGTCCCAAGTGGAGTCCCACAGGGTTCGGTCCTGGGTCCTTTCCTGTTTGGTATCTACTTCTCTGAAGTCCAGGCCAACACGAATGGACTCTGGCTGACAAAGTTCGCAGACGATTGCAAGAAGTTGGGAGCCATAATTAACTCCCCAAGTGATGCTGACATCCTACAGAAAGACCTCACTGAGACCAACAACTGGTGTCAGAACCATGGCCTTAAGCTCAATGCCAAAAACTGTGTTGTCATCCCCTTTGGGAAAAACCTGGTTCCCATAAATTACCACATCGATGGTAGTCCACTGAACACAGAAGGCTTCATAAGAGATCTGGGATCACAGGTTGACAGCAGCCTCTCTTTTGCCCACCACATTGCCACTGTGGTCTGAAAATCCTTCTATGTGGCACATCTCATTACTTAGGGTTTTGCATCCAGGAAGAAAGAGGTTGTCTCCCTCTACACTTCTCTCATTAGGCCAATCATCGAGTACAATGCCCCATTTGGCATGTACCTCACTAGACACATGCAACAACTGGAGAGGCTGCAAATGTACCTCAGAAAGAGGATTCTAGGCCTTAAACACTTTTCCTATATGGACAGACTCAAAAAACTCCAAGTATTCTCTGTCTCATATCGCCTACTTAGAGGCGATCTCTGCTTGACTTACAAAGCCATGTCAGACACAGCTCTGTTAGAAATGCTGCATCTAAAAAAAACCCAATATCTCCGTACTACACGCTCCAGAGACCTCAACCTCATTACCACAATCAACAGAATGTGCTGGAGGGATAGGTT
The DNA here is from genome assembly GCF_019279795.1 of Protopterus annectens. Taxonomy (NCBI): domain Eukaryota; kingdom Metazoa; phylum Chordata; order Ceratodontiformes; family Protopteridae; genus Protopterus; species Protopterus annectens. The sequence continues at coordinate 483,890,388 of NC_056749.1, read as the reverse complement.
CATAACCCAGAGACTGCCCATGCTATGGAATAGACATCCCATACATGTCAAGTGGAGCGCGCACTAACCGTCTTCAAGAGCATTCTTGATGAGTGGATGGGAAATAGAAAATTCACCCTGGGGATCAGTCCAGTGGCTCTACTCGACAGAGGCACTGGGAACTAAGGTCAGGTGGCACAATGCCAGGGTAATCCTATGGGCTAGGCTTGTAAAGGCTCCTGGGCCATTAGCTTAGTACACACCTATGAACCTATAAGATAGGAACAGTTGCCCCTAATTGGCAGCTGCACCCACATGCATTACCTAACCCAAAATTAAGGTTACCCATGCCAAAGCATATGCTACAGCCTATGCTCCCACTTATATTGATTGATGTCTGTCCTTTTCTTATCTGTATTCCCCTTTCAGATGTGAAAAACAGCTTTCTGTTTTCAAAAAAAAAAAAAAAACTGTTACCCTTAAGAAAAAAGTGTACTGGGTATCTTTAATAAAACTAAATTGTACATTGATGTTAAGTTGTCAATCTCGCCTTCATTCTTGCTTGATGGGCTCGGAGCCGATCCCTCGGCTCCGACTCGGCACTTGCTAAGCTCGAGAGTCACTTTTACCAGCTCGAGGCAGCCCCATATCCCATGATGCAAGGCGGTAAGTACCCAGATCTCGTTTGCCGCTTCGCTTAGGAGGTCTTCTTTTTACCAGCTCCTGGTAAGTTATTCACTTTTGTGAGATTTAAGCCCCTTTTAGTAAAAAAACCTTTTATTGATAGTTTTAAGTTTATTTTGTACTTTTTCTGACAGAAAATCCCTGTCTCCTTTAATTTTGTTAGTCAAACTCCTATCCCATCCCCCCCCTGTTAGGGTGTGTGTGTTGGTTTTATAGAATACCTTTTGGTATTTTATTTAAGTTAATTTTGACTGGTGTGTGTGTGTGTGTGTTTTTCAGCACCATGTCAAAGGAGAGGGTCTCAGGTTTTAAGAAGTGTGACTCGTGCTGTCAGAAGATGTCTCTGACAGACGGTCACACTTCTTGCCTGTATTGTCTGGGCCCTCTTCACCTGCAGGACTCCTGTGCTATTTGTCATTCCTTCAGCCAGAGAGTCCTGCAGGAGAGACGTAATAAGCTGATACTTAGGGGCCTTCTTAAGCCGGAGGGCTCTCCGGCTAAGTCGGCTCCACCAAAATCAGCAAAACCTTCCAAGGCCCAGGCTTCTGTATCTAAGCCTGCGGCCTCGGCTCCGACTTCGTGCTGAGTCGAGATCGGCTCGGCTGGAGCCGATTCTGGCTTGACAGCCTTCGGCACCGATGGCTATCGGTGCGAATCTGTATTGACGCCGATGTCGGCTCCGATCGGTTCCGACACCCATGTGGCACAGGCATCGGTGTCGGCTCCGATCGGCTCCGACACCGTTACTTTGGTGGCTGTATCGGCTCCGGGTGGGGCCGATACATCGGGGCTTCCTGTCGGCTCCGAGGTCGGCTCCGACAGGATCTATAGTATCGGCTCCGCTGGCTCATTCCTGGCAGAGGTCGAGGTCTCCTTCCTTGGAGCCGATACTTTCGGCTCGGCTTCACCTCTTCTATCGGAACGGAGCCATCGGAGCCGATCTTCAAGGTCATCCAGGTTGTCAGATCATGACCTAGAGAGAGTGGTCAGTAGATTACTTAAGTCACAGGTACTGGCCCAAATGTTACACAGTCCGTCTCAACAGACGACTGTTGGTCCACACCCCGTTACAGTTCCTCCTTCAACTCTACCCCAGAGCTTGGAGTTGGAGTCTTCGGAATGGTTACTGCTACGGCTGGAGGACGGATACCCCTTCTGTTCCTTCAGCCTCTACTCTTATCTCCTCTTCGAGACCTTCCTTAGAGGGATTCGGTGGTCGGGCTTCCATGGTCTCCTCCGAGGGGGTGAGTGGCATCGGACCCTTGTCCGAACCCGCTCTTCCCCTTGGAGCCTCGGCCTTGGTGAGCTCGGCTCCGACATCTGCCTCGGAGACTTCCCTTTCGGTGGTCCCTGGAGTTCCTAGCTCTTCGGAGCGGGTTCTCTTGGACCTGCCTGGGAGGGGAGCATTCGAGGTGATGAAGAGTGTACTGGCCACTGGTATCAGTCAGCAGTCTGTTCCCGTAGCTCCTCCCTCTATAGTACCTGTTGACATCTCTGCCACTTCTCTTGCTACAGGACCCAGAGATCCTCCGCCTCAGGTTTCCCCATTGGGAATTTCCCCTCTTCCGAGGATTCTCCTGATGTTTCGGGAGATCCTCCTAGGAAGAGGACTTGTAAGAGGAAGCATGTAGACTCCCGAGTCTGTCACCGGATACTGACTTTGATGAGTCAGAGGGATCCCCTAGATCCCCTCTGAGGATGTCTCCTTCTCAGACATCCTAGAACTTCTGAAACAGAGGGGAAACTGGCCCACCAACAATCCCTCTGAGGATGAGTCAGTATACCTAGAGGCGTTTAGATCTCGGCCCTCCACCTCCTGGGTGTCTCCGCCTTCGACCCCTTATGCAGGTTATTGCACGAAGGCGTGGGCAGCTCCTGACTCTGTAGAGCCAGTCCCTAGGAGGCCTTCTAAATTTATCACTGCCCGTGTGACAAACAATTCCTTACTAAGGGTGTCCCGCTGATGCCATGGTGGTGGCTGCGGCCACCAAAAGGAACTTGCAGATCCTTCCGTGCCGTCCATCCTCCTAATAAGGACTCTAGGACCATGGATAGGTACGGTAAGCGGATGTTTTCCTCAGCGACCTTTGCTATGCGTCGCTGAATTACCTATGTCACTTCACCAGACTCCAGAGGGATATCCTGAAGGAGCTGGGAGAAGTAGTTCAGGATGCTACGGCAGCAGGGGCGCAAGGAAAAATTGCTTCTCAGCTAGGAACCCTCAATTCCATTGCAAACTCCTCCATGCGGCTAATATCTTATGCTGCGGATGGAGCGAGTAGAGCCGCAGGCACAGGTGTGGCTCTTAGACGCCAAGCCTGGATGCGGCTATGTGATTTTGTGGATCCCTTTAAGGCGTCCTTCACAAATTCTCCCTTTGATGGGTCAGCTTTGTTTGGCCCTCAGGTGAAGGAAACCTTGACCAGGTGCGAGCAGGACGGCAAGACTCTTTCTGCTGTTGGAGTCCGTTTTTCCACCCCTTCTAGGCCTTATCCCAAAGGACAGAAGGGTGGGAAGATGTGGTTCCGTAAATCCCAAGGAGTCACGCCGATTCACGTGGTCAGTTTACCCCTAGAGGCAGAGGGGTAACAACAACAGACGCTCTAGAGGCAGAGGGGTCCAAGAACCAGGAAACAGGGAGCCTCTCTCTGACAAGCCCTTTCAGCATCCCTGAGGTGTTGCCCAGCTGTCCCTCCTTGGAGGCAGTCGGGAAGATTATCACTGTACCCAGAAGCCTGGCATTCCCTCACTCAAGACAGATGGGTACAGTCGATCATATCCAAGGGTTACATAATTCCTTTCGAGGAAAGTCCCTTCCCTCAAGTTCCCTTCCAGATGTACCACCCGGTCTAAGGGAGATTGCAGAGTCAGAAATCGCAAAACTACTGCAAAAAGAGCCATTCAGCCAGTTACAATAGACCATTCAGAGCCGGAATCTACTCAAGGTTCTTTTGGTCCCCAAAAGACGGGAGACTGGAGACCAATATTGGATCTCAGCAGACTCAACAAGTCTGTCAGGAAGACAAGATTCGAATGGTCACTCTTCAGTCAATTCTGCCCTTCTTACAGAAGGACAACTGGATGTGCTCAATAGATCTTCAGGATGCGTACTATCACATCAAAATTCACAGACGCTCCAGGAGATTTCTCCGCTCGGCTGGGGTCCAGTCATTTCCAGTTCAGAGCCCTGCCCTTTGGTCTCACTACAGCCCCCAGAGTGTTCACCAAATGCATGGCAGTGGTCACGGCTCACCTGAGACGTCAAGGATTCCAGGTGTTTCCGTATCTCGACGACTGGCTCCTGTCAGCCACCACCAGGCATCAGCTTATACAAGCCAGGGATTACACAATAGACCTTTGTTCTCATTTGGGCATCTCAATCAACTTGAAAAGTCATCCTTATCGCCCTGCCAGTCTATTACCTTCATAGGCGCAAACTTAAACACTGTTCGGATGTCAGCTACCCTTACAGAACAAAGAGTTTCAGACATTCAGACTCATGTCAGGATCATTCTGGCCAGCAAGAAAATACAGGCCAGAATGGTTCTAAAGGTATTAGGTCTCATGGCTGCGGCCATTACTCTTCTTCCCTGGCTCGATTCTACATGCGCCTTCTTCAGTGGATGCTGTTCACACAGTGGTCATACCAGCAACTTCCAATGCGTCACCAGATTCTGGTGACACAGACATGCAAAGAGCATCTTGCTTGGTGGATCACATCGTCTCAGGTTCACCAAGGCAGGTACTTTGTACCTCCATCCCCGATAGCCACTGTCACCACGGATGCCTCCCTGATCGGGTGGGGGGGTCATTATCAGGGCAGGATGGTTCATGGGACGTGGCAACCGTTCGAGTACCATCTGCACATAAATGTCCTGGAGATGAGAGCAGTGCTTTTAACGTTGCAAGCCCTCAACGACTTTCTTCCCGTAGGGACAATTGCAGTCCACACAGACAACATGTCGGTAGTTTGGTATATCAACAAACAGGGCGGAACCAAGTCTTACCCCTTGTGTCGAGAAGCGCTCAGACTTTGGCAATGGGCGATCTCCTCTCATCGGTTTCTGGTAGCAACGCATATCCCTGGGAAAACCAACATTATAGCGGACAGATTGAGCAGAGCTATACTCATGCCTCACGAGTGGTCTCTCAAGCAATCTATAGCGGAAGAGATTTTTCTGGAATGGGGTCGCCCATGTTGCGATCTTTTTGCTACTCCCCAAAACAGCAAATGTCCAGACTTCTTCAGCCTCTTCCCTCTATCAGGCCATCCCCCCAGAGACGCTCTGACCCAGGATTGGCCCCAGGGACTTCTTTATGCCTTCCCTCCATTTCCTCTGATCCCTCAAGTGATCCAGAAAGCTACCGTTTTGAGAGCCAAATTGATTCTCATTGCCCCTTACTGGCCTCGACAAGTTTGGTTCCCGTTCCTCCATCATCACCTTTTGGTGCAGCCGTGGCATCTGGACCCAGTGCCAGATCTTGTGATTCACCAATCGGGTCAGCTGCACCGGTCAATCCCTTCTCTCAACCTCACAGCATGGTTGCTCCACTTCCTTCCTTAGCCAGGCTTCCTTTGATCTCTAACCCAGTTAGAGACATCATAGTAGCTTCACTAAAATCCTCTACCAGGAGGATTTACACAAGCAAATGGAAACGTTTCTCTTATTGGGCTAAGGCCCAAAATATTGATCCTTTTACTGCCCCTGTTCAGGCAGTTCTGGACTTCTTAGCAGAGATTTTTCATGCAGGCTCCTCTTCTTCCACAGTCAGAGTTCAATTGGCTGCTATTTCCAATTTTCATGTCGGGATAGCAGATCATAATATTATGTCCCATAGGCTCTGCAGGGCCTTCTTGAAAGGAATTTTCCTACTAAAACCTCCAATCAGGAATCCTCCTCCTCAGTGGGATCTAAATTTAGTGCTGACATCCTTGATTCTTCCCCTTGAGCCAGCTGTTTCTTGTTCCCTGAAATATCTTTCTTGGAAAACGTTATTCCTAGTGGCTATTACATCTGCCAGGAGGGTGTCTGAACTTCATGCTCTTTCGGTTCGACCCCTATTTGGTTTTTCACAAAGACAGAGTATCTTTGAGAACTAACCCAACCTTTTTACCTAAGGTCGCTTCAAAGAACAATTTGAATCAATCCATTGATCTCCGGTATTTTTCCTAACTATTCAGATAGAGCTGAACAAAAGCTACATTATCTTGATGTCCACCGTCAACTTAGATATTATTTGGACAGAACAAAAAAATTTAGAAAATCTGATCAACTTTTTGTTTCCTATGCGGATAATAAAAAAGGCCTTCCTGTTTCTAAAGTGACTTTGTCCAGATGGCTTTCTTCGGTCATCTCTGAAATTTATACGCTCAGGGGAAAACGGCTGTGCTCAAAACCTAAAGCACATTCAACTAGGAGCTTAGCTACTTCTACAGCTTTTCAAGCTAGACTTCCTTTGGACACTATTTGTGCAGCGCCACTTGGGCTACTCCTCACACTTTTGTTTCCCATTACAAATTGGACTTGGCCTCCAGGGACAGAGCCAGTTTTGGCTCTACAGTCCTCAAGAGTTTGTTCCATTGAGCCACCCAGGATAGAGGTGCTAGGGACGCGGTCCCATCAAGCAAGAATGAAGGCGAGATTGACAACTTAACATTAAGAAGTTATGTACCTACCATAACGTTCCATGTTAGTTGTCTTCTCTCGCCTTCTTTCTTGCGACCCTCCCTCCTTCCCCCTGGCCTGGACAGACCTTGTATAAGAAACTGTTATGCTATAGACCATTCAGACCTGGTCCTTTTTCCATCTGTAAGTTTCTTTCTTCCTTTGGGAAGTATTTTATGCTTGGTGCTATTGCCCTTTGTCAGCAAACGAGATCTGGGTACTTACCGCCTTGCATCATGGGATATGGGGCTGCCTCGAGCTGGTAAAAGTGACTCTCGAGCTTAGCAAGTGCCGAGTCGGAGCCGAGGATCGGCTCCGAGCCCATCAAGCAAGAAAGAAGGCGAGAGAAGACAACTAACATGGAACGTTATGGTAGGTACATAACTTCTTATTCTATTACATGCGTTAAATTAGTAATGCTGCTACCTCTTATTCACTTCCCATAATTTTACAGTTTATTTTTCACTGAACTGCTTAACATTGTATCTTTGAATTTTGCATTTCCCTCAGCAATGAATGCTTGTAACTCTCAAAAGAGTAATTGGTTGGACCTGCAGACAGCTCATCTCCATGGAAAATGCTCAGCTGTGAATCTTTTAAATTTTACTCAGTACAGAATGCACAGCTGCCTTCTGCTACAGTCATCTTGACTCCCACTGAACATTTGCTAATGAAAAAAAAGCAAGTTAATATCTTTGTATATGTAAGAAACGTAGCATTTTTCATGGCTTTCATTATTTTGTATTATTTTTAGAGCCTACATGTTTAAAAAAAGCAGTTGTTTATAGCTTAAACCAATGGTTTTAATTTAGACATTCACCCTTGTAAAAATAAGAGAAAATATCTTAATTCTACACATAATATGATATAATCAGTGCACCTTTACACCCCACTCCCATTCAGCAGCCCAAGATCACAATATATTAACATTAGACTTGCTTTTGTCCAGTCTCTTTCTCTTGTTGTACTGTAAAGCCAATATTTCTTACAACTACTAAAAGTACTTGTGTTAGCATACTAAAAGTACTTGTTTACTTATATCGTTACCATACATAACAGTCACTGAAAAGACTTCCCCAACATTTAAAATACACTTGACTACACTTCACAGAGTCCTCCTTTTATTATATGAATCATGCAGTTTATATCATGAAATGTCTTATACAAATACTGAGAAATAAAATTGTTTAATTAGTTACTTTTTCCACTTTTAGTGTCTTTCTACATGTTTAAGACTTAAAGTGGGGTGTTTGCATTACAGCCCACCCACAAGTTTAACGAAGTTAACAAAAGTCCAGTCTTTCTTTTTCAGCCAATTTTTCTTGCAAAGCCATATTTCACAAAAGTAATTGATTCTTTTTAGTCTCCCAATTGTTCAATAATTTCAGTGTTGCTGGCTTCTTCCTGTCCAGCTCCATCTTTGAACACCAGACTCTGGTTCAAGTTCAAGGTTCTCCTGATTTTTCTAGTCAATTCCTGTGCTTTTTTTCTGTATCTCAAGCATTTTCCTTTGAAAGTTGAAAAAAGGTTTCATTGGCAAAGTCTGTCTATGAACTTTACTGTCAGAAGAATGAGACGCATAGTTCTTCTGCTTGCAGGCTCAGTTTTTGTTGAATAAACATTTTTATTTCATCCTTAGCCTGTCTTTGATCTATCAGGAAAAAGTGCTCTGAAGACAATTGAATACAGCAGCTTGAATGTCACACCAGCTTCTTGACATTCTGTGTTTGCTGGGATAGATATGCCTCTCTTCTGACTGGTGTACAGTGAATAATCATGTTCTACAAACAGTCTGCTGTCTGCAATTTATAATATTTTGCCTTTCTCCTGCATTTTTGTCAGGATTAACTGTTTTTCTCGTATGATTACTAATACATGTCTTTGTGATTTTCTCATAGCATGGTTTGGAGCTTACACTTGATGCGCCATGTAAGTTAACAAATCCTGCTGTAAAACACCAGCCCAACTGCTTGTTTGTACTTTCATAAAATTAATATGGTTTATTTCTTCTGGTTTCTCTGGTATAGCAGAAAATCTCAGTTTTTGTGTGCGCCGTCTTCTAACTCTATTATTTTTTGAAACAGCTATTGAGATGCTTCATACTCAGCCAGAGTTTTCTTCAATTCAGTCTCCAGTTTTTTCCAGTTTTATTAATTCATTTGAACAGCTAGTTAAAACTTCTATTTTTCTATTGTTATTTGAGTTGATATATTCCTTCAGCATTTCATTTATTTTAATCACTTTGAGTATATCTGATTTATTTTTCCCTCTAAATAACTGGAAGCCATCTCTTGAACAAGAGCTGAAGCTTCAACTGCTTTTTGCTGAAAAGCTGCAGAATCATTCTCAGGTAGTGTTTTCGTTTTGTGGTTGTTTTTCTTTCAGGTTTTCCATATATCTTCTTTGCTGACATTCAGGCAGTATACTTACAAGGCAGTAACTGAATTTTACTCAAAATACATCTTCAATGGCACTCCCTTTTTCATTTTCTGTTGTGTGTGCACCTTTAAGAAGCTATCCAAGGGCTTGCACAAGTGTATAAATACTGAGCACGAGCGAGCCTGACTGCCATTTTGTAGTAAGCCATTGAGGTGTAAGTATGTATGCAAGTTCTGTCTGTTAACTAGTTTGTTTATATTTTATGATGCTGCTAGCCATCCTGATGTGTTTCTGTGTATTAAAGCATTTAAACAAAGTACCCCACCTGCTTGTCATCTGTGTTAGAGAGGGGTTAGTGACACACTGAGAGAGCTGAAGTTAAGCTATTGATAGTTGTGCAGCCATCTTGGAAGTCTCCCATTCCATCAGAGCCTTATCCTCTTTGATGGCATATTGGAAAGGAATGGTCTCTAGAAGCTTTCTAGAGGCAGCAGTCTGTTCTTCTGTTTATACCTTTACAAAGCACTGCAAACTAGATCTTTTCTTGTGGTCCATAGCAGGCTTTGTGAGGACCATTCTTCAGGGGCCCCTGGATCCTTATCCTTCATCTCCCCAGGTAAATAGTGTAAGTTTTCGGAATTTACCCATATGCCACTGAGGCAGTGAGAGTGATGAACATAGTACAGTTGCGCAAGTCCTTTTTACCTGTAACAGTAGATGTTTGAATTTCATACTGCGTCAATGGCAGTACCCACCCACCATTCCCCTTATTTTGTACGTAGTTTGATGGTATCCAGATGTGTTGTGTTGCTGCTGGTTGAATTTGGTTATTTGTGTTTGTGTTTTGTGGTTGAGAATTCTTGCTTCTGGTCCTTCGTGGTTCTTCCTACTTGGCACTAAAAGCCTGAATAATGGATGTTCTGTGACAAGGGTCAGGCTTCACCTGATGGGAAAGGCTTAGCCAATCCCTTTTCACAGAGAGTCAGAGAAGGGGATTCTGAGCTCTGGGAAAGCTACCATTGTGGGTTTTTGTGCAGGCACAGAAGCTCATATGCCAGTGAGGCAGTGTGAAATTTGAACATCTACTCTTACAGGTAAGTATGACTTATGCAACTGTACATTCTTGATTGAAATGAGATAGAGTCTAGAGCCATGCCAGATATAAAGAATAATAGTACAAATCCTACACCTTGGCATAAAAATATCAAAGAAGAGGGGGAATGAAGGGAGGGTGCGATTGCTGCAGCTGTGATCTATTTAAACATCTTCTGTTATGGTAAGTTTAGAAACACCACTGTGTTAATAGATTCATGGAATACTAAAGGGCTCCAGAACTTGAAAAAAAGGAAATTATTTCTTCATCTATTTCTCCAGTCAAAGGCATATTTTATTTTACTACAAGAAACCCATTTGACCAATGACCAATGGGCTGTTGTTAAAGATAAGAAATGGATTAGAGAGGTTGTAGCTTCAGAAGGGACAACTAATAGTGCAGGAGTGGCTATTATTATTAAAAATCAGTATCAAGAGAAAATTCTAGATTCTAAAATAGACAAAGAGGGAAGATGGTGTTATGTGATTCTCTCATCTACCCTTTATGATAAACCTGTCCTACTTCTTAATATATATGCCCCGTGTACCAATCAACAACTTTTTATAGCATCACTTTATTTTATCCTGAATCAATATAATAATTGTTATATAATAATAGGAGGTGATTGGAATACGTATCAAGATCCCAAATTGGATAAATCAAGTTCACACAGGTCTTTTAATAATCAAGCAGTAATAGCATTAAAGGAACTTAAAGCAGATTTTAAATTATACAACGTTTTTAAATATACAAACAATCAAATAAATTCAAATAACTTCACATTTTATTCAAGTTGTCACAAAATGTGGTCTAGAATTGATTTTTTCTTGATTTCAGACATACTAATTAACTTAGATCCCTGTGTATCTATACAAGCTTGACATTTATCGGATCATTCTAGAATCACATTAACTTTTAACAAAGACATTAGAAATAGTATGTGTCATAGATGTTATAATTGGTCTCTAAATCCGAATTTATTAACTAAAGAAGATATAATCCATGAAGTTCAAGAGACCTTTAATCTTCTACTAGTTAACCTCTCCAAACATTGACATCTACCTGATATAGAATGGGCGGCGACCAAAGCACAAATAAGAGGAATCTTTCTTCAAAAATCTACTTATTATAAGAAAATACAAACTAGAGACATACAAGAACTGGAATCTAAAATTAAGCTATTAGATTAGGATTTAATGGGGAACTATAACAAACAAACTGAAACGGAGTTATTAAAATGTCAAAAGGATCTTTTCTTGCTACAGAATAGTAGATTGTCGTTTTATGAACATAAAATACTGGTAAAATATGCTAATCACATTCAGACCCCATCAAAAGTACTAGCTCGTATCATTAATCAATCGAAAATACCTTCTCAAATTCCCGAAATACAGTTTAATAATAAAAGACATACTAATACTGAAGATATTATGAATACCTTTGAACTAATATTCTCTCAAATGTATGGCGAGCATCAGGGATTACTTACAAATAAGATTAATAACGATTTTCTGCAGAAGATTATCTTTCCGAAAATTGGTGATGAATCTCATGTGAGTTTAATTAAACCAATTTCCTCTGAGGAGATAACAGATACAATTAATAATTTGAAACCGCATAAAGCTCCAGGACCGGATGGTCTGACTGCAGAGTTTTACAAAACTTTTTGTGATATGTTAGGTAAAATACTTCCACATATATTTAATTATATAATCAACAATAAAATTAATGATCCACACTTTAATGCTTCGAAAACAATTCTTATACCTAAAGAGAATGCAGATCTTCAAAACCCGGATAACTATAGGCCTATTTCACTTTTAAATATAGACATGAAAATTATGACATCTATTTTAGCTAATAGATTGAAGAGGGTAATAAACTTAATAATATCTAATGAACAAGCTGGCTTTATAAACGGCAAACAAACTACTGATAGTACGTTATCACTTCATACACTAATTTCTTATGCCAGTCATAGAAATCTTAATGTTTACGCACTCATAATTGATGCACAAAAAGCTTTCAATAGAGTTAATTTAAAATTTTTGTTTGATATTTTACCATACTTCAATATACCCCAAGACTTTATTTTAACATTAAAAAAACTATATAATAATCCTTATACAACTTTATACATTAATAAAAACTTCTCAAAAAGAATACAAATTAAGAATGGAACCCGTCAAGGCTGTTCGTTATCTCCTATGTTATTCAATTTATATTTAGAACCATTATTTTTACATATTAAGCAAAATATATATCATAATGCCCCAATAATATATGGTACTAAAATGTCCATGGCTGCTTTTGCTGATGACCTTAATATTTACAGTATGACGCCTGTTTCAGATACCAAGAAAATACTAAAAGCAGTGGAAGATTTTGCAGAAATATCTCATTACAAAATAAATTAAAAAAAAAACCAATTTATTTCCTTTAAAAACGCCTAAACCCGTTTCGCTTTTACCATTGGTAGGTCAGTTAAAATCCGAAGAAAAAATAAAATATTTGGGTATTGTTTTTTCCACAGATAATAGAGATTTCTATGTGAACAATGTTAAGCTGATTTGGGATCATATATTGTCTGATTTAAAAAGATGGAATAATCTGAAATTACCAACAATGGCAAAGGTTTCAATTATTAAAATGAATGTACTCCCCAGAATATTATATATTTTTCGAGCTGCCCAAGTCTCAATTTCTAAGAAATTCTTTAAACAAATTCATACGGAATTAGCTAGATTTGTATGGGAACCTAGAAAAACTAGAATATCTTATGACAAATTGATGACTCCGAAAAATAAGGGTGGTTTAGACTTACCTAATTTTGAAATATATTATTTAATAATAAACTCTAATAGAATTCTAAGAGTGGTTAATTTTGACATATCCAGTAGAAAATGGTCACCTAAGTGGTTGGTTCTGAATTATAAACATGCTGTTAGATTGGGTATTAACTCTAAGGTATTACCCTTTTTAAATAAAGATACCTTTAAATTGTATGCTTTGATGGAGCATATTAGACTATATATAATATTGTTACAAAACCTGTTTAAATCATTAAATCTCTTGCAATATATGATGACTTTCCAACCCTTTCACAAGAATCCGAATTTGAAAATCAGTAATCAATTGATAGATCTTAAAAAATTTCCACTTATAGTTGATTTAACCGTACTTGATCTATATCCTTATCTTGGTATCTCAATACATGACATGTTAAGAGAGATGAGCCTTCCTAACTCTTATTTAATTATAATGAGACAATTAAAGGATCTTTCCATAAGTTATTTTAGTAATTTCAAAATTAAAGAAGAAGATTTAACCAATTGTTCAAATCTATGGCAAACTCTTATGCAGGACTCTAAATATATAACGTCTTCATATAATTTGGTAAAAGACGTGAAATATAAAAACCAAATACTCTTATCAAAATACTGGAAGGATAAAATATTACTGATTGATGATAATAAAATAGTGAAAGCAATTAACCTAACCTTAAAATCAGTATCTCTTCAAAAGTTATTATTTACTCAGCTGATGATATTTAACAATGCTTATTACACTCGTCTCAGTCTGCATAAATTCAACTCTAAAAATTCACCTAAATGTCCATATTGTATTGATCAAATGGCTGACCTGTTACACATGTTCTGGAGCTGTAAATGTATACTTAAACTTTGGAAATCTTTAAAAATTCAATTACAAAAAAATGGGTTATCAACATTCCACACTTTCTTGGGAGTTTATGATTCTTCATATTCCTCCGAATAACTTGGACAGATCTCAAATGATCATACTTATAAATATTTTCTTGTTAATGAAGCTTTATATAGCTACAAATTGGCTGAATCCATCTCAGACTTCATGGGAAAACTTTAAAAGTGTAGCGATAAAACATATTCTAGCACATAAATTACTAGTCAGAGATCATAAGAAAAATATAAATAATACAAAAATATGGGAGCAAATCTTTAATATTGTGTTGGCTTAATGTTCTAATCCAGTTATCCCCTGGAAGTGCATACTTAATATGGAAGTCAGTATTGATAAACCTGTATATTGATACTAGATCTTTTAATACTCTTTTCAGAATTTTATCTCAATGTATAATGATCTTATGTAACTGTTGGAAGCATTCATGTATATAATGTAAATATATTGTAGTATTGTATTAACAATTGGAAAATAATAAAGATTTATTATTGAAAAAAAAAGAAACACCACTGTGTTATGTTGATCATTAAATTACTGTCCCAGTAGCCTAAGCTGTATGGGGTGAATACCAGAGTTTAGAAAGAAAGGAAGGAGGAATGTTCATAATCTAAGAGCTCCTGGAAAGTAGTCCTTGTAAAGATGTATGTATAAGAAGAGAAACGGCTTCAGGTAAAACCCAGGTGCACAAAACCAGAACTATATATAACCAAAAATACACCGAGGTACTACACAATAGCGTCTTTATTACACAAAAAAATAATAAGAACAGTGGTGAGCACTTTCGCAAAACTAATTGCTTCATCAGACAAGAAAATAAAACACTCCATATCTTATATACAGATGGAACCATTGACTCAATCATTGATGTCATAGGTCAATTAAGGCATTAAAGCTACATAAAACTATACTACAGGGAGTAACTCTATCATCTGTAAACACATTTATCAAGTACTACAAACTAGAGTCTTTCTTTAGAGCCACAGCAGGCTTTACTAGGACTATATATAACCAAAAATACACCAAGGTACCACACAATAGCGTCTTTATTACACAAAAAAATAATAAGAACAGTGGTGAGCGCTTTCGCAAAACTAATTGCTTCATCAGACAAGAAAATAAAACACTCTATTGCTTATATACAGATGGAACCATTGACTCAATCACTGATGTCATAGGTCAATTAAGGCATTAAAGCTACATAAAACTTATAAATGTATAAATGTAGAAAAGGCTACATATAGAGAAAACTGCATATAAAAGACACATATAAAAAACTGCATGTAAATGCATATAAAAACTGCATACAAAAACTATGTACAAAACTGTTGGTAAAAGACCTAAGTAATGTGCATAGATATAAACTCCATAAATACTGTAGCTATGAAAAAATAAAAAGATAAAAATCTAGATCTACTTATAAAATCTATCTACAATATGTATGTATAACTAAAAGTAGTCTATGTCTCTATAATATGAAAAAATAAGGTGTAATGGGTGTATGAGGTGCCTAAAATTAAACATGTTTGAGGCGTGTTGTGTGGTACCTCAGTGTATTTTTGGTTATATATAGTCCTAGTAAAGCCTGCTATGGCTCTAAAGAAAGACTCTAGTTTGTAGTACTTGATAAATGTGTTTACAGATGATAGAGTTACTCCCTGTAGTATACTTCTAGAGTCCACCCTTTCCCAAAAAGCCACAGAAGTAGTCAGAGCCCTGGTAGAGTGGGCCCTCACATTGCCTGGATGTGTCTTATTGTGGTGGAAGTAACAAAAAGCAATAGCATGAGACAACTGTTCAGAATTGTCTGTTTTGACACTGTTTGTACCCTTTTTTTTACCTTCATAGGAAATAAGCAGTTGATTTGAAATCCTGAACATTGTTGTCCTGCCACTGTAGTATTTGAGTTGCCTGTGAATATTCAGAATGTATAAAATTATATGTGAAGTTGTTCAGTCTCACCATTTATTCTTACACATGGGTACGGAGCTGAGCCATCGGCTCCGAGTTGGCCGCTTTACTAGCTAAAGACCTCGGAGTAGCTTGAGGCCAGGCCCCTATCCTATGATGCTGTCTGTCCTACCCCAGATCTAGTTTGCTGCTGTAGCTGATCGTAAGGTCTTCGGAGAGCTCGGGCCAGTAGAATTTTCTTATTAAGTTTTTGACAATTTTTTTGCCATATTTCTTTAGATAATTGAAGTAGTTTGTTGTAGTTTCTAGTTATTATAACTTTTAGGCAAGTTAGCCTTTAGAATCTTTTAAATTTAATTTGTTACAGAGCGGTTGCTCTTAGGCCTTGGCCATTTTTTGGTTACCCCATCCTTATACATATATATATATATATATATATATATATATATATATGTGTGTGTGTGTGTGTATGTATATATATATATATATATATATATATATATATATATATATATATATATATATATATATAAAATGTGCTAGTTAGATAAGTGTGTTTGCTAGTTAGATCATACATTTATATTCCTTAGTTGTACAGGGATCAGACAACTTAGGACTTTGATCTTTGATATTTACTGTGTGCAGTGTTGTTAGTGCAGTAACCATTTTTTTAGGTTAGAGTTACTGTATTTTGCAGAGTAAATTAAAAGGTTGTTCAGGGATCTGACAACTTCTGTAGCGTGCTTGCGTATTCTGTTTTTTGCTATAACATGGCTGATCATAGGGAGAAGCAAAAATTTGCCTTCAAGAAGTGCCCAAAGTGCGGGCAGCAGATGTCCATTACAGACGTACATGTAAATTGTGTTTATTGTTTGGGACCTGTTCACCTCCAGGAGGATTGCTCTATCTGCCACTCCTTCAGGAGTAGGGTTTTATTAGAGAGGAGAAGGAAGCTGGTAGATAGAGGCTTGTTGAAGCCAGATTTTCAAGAGACCTCCAAGTCCTCAAAGGGGTCGAAGTCTTCGAAGGCATCCCTGGAGCCCAGGTCATCAGCTCCAAGCCTTTCTGTGAAGGTGCGGTCGCCGGCTCCGCAGTCTTTGGAGCCGTGCACCGAGCAGGTGTTTCGGAGCCGGTCCCCGGTCTTGGAACCAGTCTCCGAAACTCTGAAGTCACCCATCCTTCAATGAGTGGCGTCTTCGGTTCCTTCAACCCGTTCTTCGAGGATCGTTTCCAATGTGGATGTGGACCAGGTGGTGCAGAGGCTTCTGGAGAACCTGGCAAAGGGCAGAAAGGTGGAAAAATGTGGTTTCGAAAGTCCCAAGGAGCTTTCCAGAACACACGTAGTGAACCCCCCTCCAGGGGCAGAGGAGGGGGAAATAATGGAAGACGCCGCCCTGGCGGCAGAGGGGGTCCGCAGAACCAGGGTGAAAGGGATCAGTTCCTTGGTAAGCCCTATCAGTGCTCCTGAAAGGAAGCCCAACTGTCCTACTCTAGAGGCAGTCGGGGTTCGCTTGGCTTTGTATCCAGATGCCTGGCTAGGAATTACAACAGATTCTTGGGTATAAGGTATCATTACCAGTGGATACATCATCCCATTTTTAGAAAATCCACCTGTTATCAAAAAAAATCTCAAACGTTCCACCCAGTCTCAGGGATCAAGCAGCCATAGAAATCTAGAGGCTGCAGGAAAAGAGAGTCATCCAGCCAGTCCCAGCAGACCAGATAGGATCTGGAACTTACTCCAGATTCTTTTTAGTTCCCAAAAAGGCAAGGGACTGGAGGCCCATCTTGGATCTCAGCAGACTCACACATTTATAAAGAAGGAGAAGTTCCGGATGGTGACACTTCAGTATATTCTCCCATTCCTCAGAGTGGGTGATTGGATGTGCTCTATAGATCTCAAGGATGCGTACTACCACATCAAAATGGCCAGGCCATCCAGAAATCATCTGCGTTTCTGCCAATTCTGAGCACTGCCCCTTTGGACTCACAACAGCCCCCAGAGTGTTTACCAAATGCATGGGAGTGGTGACGGCTCACTTGAGGCATCTAGGATTCCGAGTGTTTCCGTATCTGGATGACTGGCTCCTTACCGCCACCTCCAGGCATCAACTAATTCAGTCCAGGGATCATACTCTCAATCTCTGCTCTCAGTTAGGCATCAGTATCAATTTTGAATAGTCTGCGTTGTCACCGTCACAGTATATCTCCTTTATTGGAGCAGAACTAGTTGCTACCACCGCCACAATAAGATTGCCCCTGGACAGAATATCCACTCTTCGAAAACAGGTCTCGGACATTCTGCAGAGAAGAAAGGTACCGGCCCATCAAGTACTGAAACTCCTAGGCACCATGGCAGCTACGCTCATAGCAGTTCCTGTGGGACGTATGCACACGAGGATTCTTCAATTGTTACTATTCACACAGTGGTCGTACTAACATCTTCCCATGTCATTTTTAATCATGATTACGGACTCTTGCAAGAAGGATCTTCGCTGGTGGTTGACCAGCCAACAAGTTACAGTGGGTCAACCATTTGTTCTCCCTCCGCCATCAGCCACGGTGACCACGGACGCTTCTCTGATAGGGTGGGGGAGGGGGCTTTTTCAGGGAAGAACAGCCCAAGGCACCTGGTCGGAGACAGAGTCCCAGCTGCACATCAATGTTCTAGAGCTGAGAGCGGTGCTTTTGGCATTGCAGCACTTCCATGACCCTCTGCCTCTAGGGACGATTGTGATACAGACGAACATCATGTTGGTAGTCTGGTGCATCAACAAGCTAGGGGGAACCAAGTCTTATCCCCTGTGTCGAGAGGCCTTGAGAATTTGGCAGTGGGCTGTGTCCACTGAGCACTTTCTGATAGCAACGCACATCCTGGGGTAACATGATAGCAGACAAATTGAGCAGAGCCATTCTGCTACCGTACGAGTGGTCTCTCAAAAACAAAGTTGCAGAGAAGATTTTCCACAGATGGGGCCAGCCTTGCTGCGACCTGTTTGCATCCCCTATGAATGCAAAATGCAGAAGCTACTTTGCCCTGAACCCACCACCAGGGGACAGCCCAAGGGACTCGCTCGTACACGATTGGCTCCCAGGACTCCTGTATGCCTTTCCACCTATACCCCTGATTCCGAAGTTCTTGCAGAAAGCCAAAACCCTAGGAAGGACTGTAATTTTGATAGCCCCTCTTTGGCCTTGTCAGATTTGATTCCCCTTCCCCTTCCTCTGACTCTATCAACTGGAGGAACCTTGGATTGTGGACCCAGTTCCAGACCTACTGACGCATTCGTCAGGGGCCTTCCATACCTCCCTTCGTTCCCTCAGACTGACAATTTGGCTGCTCCAATTCCCTACTAAGCCAGGTCACACGATTTTTCTTCAGAGGCACAGCACATTCTTGTATCTTCGCATAAGGCTTCCACCAGAAAATTGTATGCTAGTAAATGGAAGCGATTTGCTTTTTGGGCCTCTCAGAATAACATTGATCCTTTTGTTGCCCTGATTGCTAGTATCCTGGAATTCCTCTCTAAGCTTTTTCACGAAGGTGCTGCGGCTGCCACTATTAGAGTCCAATTGGCTGCCATCTTGAATTTTCACCTCGGAACTGAAGGTTCTTACTTAATGTCTCACAGATTATGTCGGGCCTTCCTTAAAGGTATCATTCATCATAGGCATCTTGTGAGACAGCCCTTTACTCCCTGGAATCAAAATTATGTGCTGTCCCATGTTATTCTTCCCCCTTTGAACCCGCATCATCCTGTCAGTTGAAGTTTCTTTCCTGGAAGACTATTTTCTTGGTGGCCATTACTTCAGCATGCAGGGTATCTGAGCTTCAAGCCCTTTCTGTCAAAACACCATATTTGGTGTTCCATCCAGACAGGGTGTCTCTGAGGATTACTCATTCATTTTTGCCGAAAGTGTGTTCTGAGACCAATCTGAACAAAACTATTGGAACTTCCTACCTTTTTCAGTAATCATTCTAATCAATTGGAATACATGTTGCATAAATTTGATGTCCACAGATAATTGAGATTCTGTTTGGACAGGACAAAGGAATTTAGAAGATCTGACCAACTGTTTGTATCTTATGCTGATGCCAAGAAAGGATTACCCATTTGTAAAGTTACCTCTCCAAGTGGTTAACTGACTGCATCAAACTTATCTACTCTTCAGCGAACCAAACATTAGAACATGGTGTAAAGGCTCATTCAACTAGAGCTTCTCCACGTCTTCGGCTTATACGGATCATTTACCTTTGGACACTATATGTGCAGCTGCCACTTGGTCTAAGCCTCATACCTTTATCACTCATTACAAAGTGGACAGAGCCTTCAGGGATATGGCTTCCTTTGGTTCCACTGTCCTCAGGAATATACTCCCATGAGCTGCCTAGGATTAGGGTGCTTAGGATGCTACCCATGTGTAAGAATAAAAGGTCAAGATTGACCAACTTCACATAAAGAAGTTATGTACTTACCATAACATTCCATGTGAGTTGTTCATCTCGCCTTTATTCTTACATTCCCACCCACCTTCCCCCTCCAGGGTCTCAAAGAATGGGTAGACCTGGGGTCTGGTAGTCTTTTTCTGGGATTTCTTACTCCGGCTGGAGTATTTGGTGATTTATATTTGCTCATGTTGAGTTCAGCAAACTAGATCTGGGGTAGGACAAAGAGCATCATGGGATAGGGGCCTGGCCTCGAGCTACTCTGAGATCTTTAGCTAGTAAAGCGGCCGACTCGGAGCCGATGGCTCGGCTCCGTACCCATGTGTAAGAATAAAGGCGAGATGAACAACTCACATGGAACGTTATGGTAAGTACATAACTTCTTTTTCTCCCTCATTTTTTTGATTCTGAGATAGTGAATTGCCAGGCTCAGTATAAATTCTGAAACCTCTGAATGCATGAGCCTCTGATGAAACATCGTTCCATTGTGTGTTTCTTTTTGTTGTACTCTGGTTTTCATTTGAAGACAAACAGTAAACCAAAAAGCTTGTCTGTTGTCAATTAAAGTGATATGTTGTTATTCATCTTCATGATAGTAACCTTCTCTGAAACTCTCACTTGCTATTGTGCATGTTTTTTTTTTTTTTTTGGTAAGCATTTTGCATTTTACTTTTCCCATTTTCTAAAGTAAATGCTTCAGTTCCATAGACAAATCCATGTGTAATCCTGAAGCATTTGGGACAGCTGTAAATATATTAACAACCTTGAGAAAACAAGTACATCTAATCCCTTTACTTGTCAACATTATTTGCCATTTGCTAACTCTTCTCCAGTTACTTCAAAAACATTCTCTGTACATCAGCTAGCAGTCATATTCCACATGCAAATCACCCATCCCTTAGCACTAACATAGCAAAATTATTGTTGAAACTAAAATTGTATATTGATCACCACCATGAGGTAGTGACACCAGCATCATATACTGCAGATCTTGGGTAGGAGTCCTGGATGAGCACTAATATTATCCTTTCACTAGGATTCTAACAGTGCCTAAGCAGAGGCAATGTGTCACTGTAATAACCTCTGCTTGTCACCCCTGAGCTCTTCTACATATTATACTGATCCAGCTTTTATGTGCCTTTGTTGTAGCTGATTCAGATTTAACTCTTTTCTTCCCAGCCTACTGTGGCCATTCTCCTTTTTTACCACTTCTCCGACATAACATATTAATCAGCTGTGGGTCACCATTCTAACTCTAATGGTACAATGTTCTGATTGTACCGTAAAATATCTCCTTTTCCATCCCTTCTGCATTCCCCTCCTTCATCTTATCCAGTACTGCATTCTTGCCTTTCATCTCTCCAATACCTCATCAGGTGTACATTTTGTCCATTATTTATTTATTTATTTATTTATTTATTTTACAGTTTGTTTACTGGAATACCCCATTGGGCCAAGAAGAGCCCGTTTTCAATGGAGACCAGGGGAGAAAAGCTTCATGAACAACAATATAATATGAAGACATTTATGTTACATTTATGTAATACTATTGAAGAATTATGGTATTACACAACATGACAAAAAATCCACGATTGCAGTGAAAATACAGTCAAAAAAGCAAAAGGTAAAATTACACACACACACACACACACACACATGCACACACACACACACACACACACACACACACACACACACAAATAAGTCAATTAAAGTAAGAAAAATCCATTGGTGCATATTCCTGTATGTCACATTTTGTTTTACTCCTGTTATTTTATTTTATTTTCAAATCTTCCTTCACATAGCAGATACCTTCTTGCCTTGCATCACTCTATTGTCTACTTGTGTAAATTCTGTGCTTTATGTAAGCCACATTTTGTTTTATACTCTTTTTGTTTGATATTCACTTTTCCTTTATTTGATGGTATTGAACAAGTCTTTTATACTAGCCAATAGTGTCAAGATGTATATAAAATTACTAATTGAGCTACTTAAGAACATGTTTGTCCTGCCCACTGTACGACATTTTCTCCAGCCCACTGTACTGCAGAATTTGTATTGTTCTGCATTTGTATTATTATGCTAAAGTGTTTGTTCCTTTATGTAAAATTTCAATAAAAATATTTAAAAAATGTATATTATTTTGCCGCAAGTAATAATTTTTTAACTGTTTCACTGTTGCCCTGAGTAATGCCATTGTCTTCTTGAAAATTATTGTACTTTATTATTTGTCATACTAGTTGCTTTCTACTGCCATAGTATATATTATGCATGAATGCAGTGGTTCTATGTTTTTTTAGAATCTTTTTTCTTGGGCTGCCACTACAATTACCTGCTTGGATTATCCCAGTCATCAAAACAAAAGAAATAAAACAAGAAGTTATTTTTTTTCTAGTTAAACATCCTACTGATGTTTGCTGATGACGTGTTTAATATTTCAGTTACCGACACAGACGCACTGAACAGGAAGAAGATGAAGAGCTCTTATCTGAAAGTAGGAAAACATCAAATGTGTGTATTCGATTTGAGGAATCTCCATCTTGTAAGTAAGATTATATTTAAGTATTCAGTTTAAGAACTGATCTTCTTTCACCAAGGTAGTCTTGTCAGTACTGCTAGTGACAAGTTAAAATACCATTTAAAATACTTGGATTAAGTGTGGAAGCATTGTTTATGGAGTGCAGACTTGAGTGACCAAAGTTAAGGAGTTTTGTCATAGGCTGAGCATTGTATTATTCCAGGTAAGTGCAGTGATACTACATATCAACTTACTATGTGGAGCACATGCTGGATCTTGTATCCTGGTAGATGGAATGCGTGTAAACATGCCTGTCTTTTCTTCTGATGTCTACCAAGAGGTGTAGCACTTGCATTTGAGGTATGAAGTTGTACAGGTGTCCCCCTTGCGCTACATGTCCCATAGAGAGGGTTTGATAGACTAATATGAGTAACAGTAGGATATGGGAAGAGTTTCTTCTCAATTTATTTTCACTTTTGAAGATTATATATATGCAT